>NC_080727.1:20712500-20822500 GCF_019097595.1 Hemibagrus wyckioides
GTAGCAGAATTGCAGTGCACTGGACTGGACAGAACCGGGAAGCATCCATACTGTCGGTGAGGGTGGGGTCCGGCTGCACCGAGAGACAAAACACACACGGAGGGAAAAAAGGAATAAGGAGAGAAGAGGAGGGCGAGCACCAGAAGAGGAACACAACAAGGGTAGGACGGAGGAGATGGGGAGATGGGGGAGAAAATTTAGAAGGCCCTATACTGGGTGAAACAGATCTTTTTTTCCCCCTCCCATCTCCTCCTTCATCCATCCTTATTTTGCTCTGCATCTTCTTCGGAATTCACTCTATTGTTTTTTACACGTGTGCTCTTGTTATATGATGTCGATTGAGATTTCATTCAGTTAGTTTATTAAAAAGAGATTAGATTCGGAATCAGTTAATGTACGAGTGGCCATTATGGCCATGTACTCGTCTGGCCCAGTTTATTACCTGCAGCCAATTCATGATACATGGACTGGAAACCAATCTGTGGGTTTTTATTTTTTTCGGCAGTTTCTCAGAAATACGGTGCAGAAATATGATGTAACTGTTTATTAGTCTATGAATATGAATATCCAGCATTCGGCATTCTGATGGTGGTTAATACAACTCGGCGTATGACTAGAGAAAATATATAATGTGACTATACCAAGATGCTAGTATATCCTTACTGATTGGTGAGCAAAACAAAAGAGTTTATATTAGTTTAGCTAGAAATAAAAATGGAAAATCTAGGCACAAATAGCTAAGCTAAAGCACTAGATCTGAATGAACAATTACCGGCGAATTGATCTGATCTACAGTATCGTGTGGTCTACTGCGTTCACACTGTCCACTTATCAAGGTGAGGTTTAGGTTTTCCAGGGCAGGCTGCTTTTAGAAAGGAAGTAGTAAATGACACTAGCGGGGGTTAGTCTCTTGAGGGAAGGACGAGCGAAGAGAACGGGAGAGTAAGTGGTGAAGGAGAGGATGGGCTTCTCTCTCTCTTCCTGATTCCTGTAAACATCATCACTGTGTATAATCATTAATGAAGCAATGGGGATTCACTGAAGTGTGTCCCTGTGGAAATTAAGACATCTACAGTTGATATCATTTCATGTGCATTCATAACAATTATTCCTAACTTGTGTGGTTATTAGTCTTAGTGCTGGTTTTTTTTGCCAACGTGTGGATGTCTGTATACGGCAGGATGAAAGGAGACACCCCTGTGAACAGCACCATGAGTGTCGGTCAGGCAAGGAAGCTGGTGGAACAGCTCAAGATCGAAGCCAGTTTCTGTCGGATCAAGGTGAGAGAAGGGGATTGTTTTTCAACCTTTTTCTCCACTCCTAGACTCGCAGCCTAATTAGTATTACACATACTCACAAATCTGGAATCAGGTTAATTAATGTGGCCTAATTCTACCGTCCCTTCTGACGACGCAGGTCAGAAAGAACTTATGTGCATGAATTTGCCTAGCCTTATATATTAACATGCTTGCTGTTTAAACTCATTTGTTTAATTTTGGAGCTGTAAGGCATACTGCGCTTTTCAAAGCTCTTAGTGATGCCTCTTTGGTTCCTCGATGCGTCCAGCAAGTGACCCGGAAACCGATTGAAGTCCTCTTTCCGAGTCCTCTGAAGACTATCCCAGGAAAACTCGCTCCATTGACCGGCACCATACAGACACACACTCGTAGAGTTTATAGTAGCCAATTTGCCTACCTGGACAGTGGGAGGAAACTGCAAAATACAAAATGTAAATGTCTTGTAGTAAAAACAGAGAAGTCAAGTGAGGAGTAGAATGTTGTTTAAGATAAAACATCACCATAAAAGTGTGCACTAAGGTTTTCATTAATGATAATTCAGCATGTGATCACTGATATGCAGATTTCCTTTCCTTGCATCCTTTACTGGCTTCCTCAGAGAAAGAAGAGCGAAAAGGAAGGAAGGAAAAGAAATCTAATTCTAGAAGAAAGGAGAAGCACACTTGGTTCATGGCTGACACATGACTCTGTGTGTGTGTGTGCATCAGCAACCTGAGAGACATTGTTCACATGATCAGCTGTTTACCTAATTATGCACACCTGGCAGATTAAAGGCAACATCCGCTAGATGGCAAGTCTCAGCTGAAACATCACCGAACATCAGGTTTCCATGCTGACCAGTAAAATGGACAGTTCTTCTCTATCACAGAATGTTAAATATGTATATGAAGCACATGGGCTTCTTTTTTAAGACCTTTTTCCCGTAAGCATGATTGTCATCATGAGCCACATTGCAAATCGGAAACTACGCAATTTAAGATGCGTACTTGTTTTAGATTTGTATTAAAAACAGACTTTTTGTTGTTGTCATTATTTAAACACTACCCATAAATAGAAATCTGTTAGCATTAATATTAAAATTAATACTGGAGATGTCCAAATTTAGTTTGTTGTTCCTGTTACATCGCACTAAACCGATTCATTGTGTTCTATTAAATGCCATGATTTATGATTTTAAGAAGAAGAAGAAGCCTTTATACATTTTACAGCACAGAGGAATTCTTCTCTTCACATATCACTGCTGAGGAAGTTGGGGTCAGAGCACAGGGGCAGCTATGATACAGCACCCCTGGACCAGAAAGGGTTAAGTTTGCCAGTAGTGGCAGCACTGGGGCTTGAACCCTGATCTACCAATCAAGGACCCAGTGCCTTAACCACTTGAGCCACCACTGCCCATAAACTGTCACTTCCGCCCAAACAGGGACTCGAACCCTGGACCCTCAGATTTAAGGTCTGTTGCTATCCTAGCTTTAAAATCTTCCAAGTAAATAGTAATAAACAGTAAACTATTTATATTTACGCTGAATCACAGGCAAATGTTTAAGCTCGTTGTAGTTAAAAGCATGAAGAAACCTGGCTAATGCTGCAAGTGATGGATGTTTGACTCAACCCCAAATCACTCTTAAGTAGTTCTTTGGAAAAGGGTTAATATGGAACCCTTATGGTGGGACTTTTGAGGTTGAAGACAAAATAAATCTCTCATTATTTATTAATGATATGTATCGTATTTCTAATAGTAAAATCGAATAACATGTCATTGACAAAGGAACAACAGTGTGTGTCTTCCTACTTTGGGTCAGCTTTCCTCCTGCTCTTGTCGAGAGACCACAGAAGACTCAGGCAACTTCCGGAAATACTTGACTTCCACTGGTCACTTGACTTCCACTTTTTACTAAAGCTTCTGTTTCCCTTTCACAGAGGGTTTCAATTAGAATAATTTCTAATTAGACTTGAGCTTAGAATCTTTACCTATCCAAAGAACCTCAAGCATATACAGCATCATAAAGCAGTCTCTCCCAGTCATCAGGAGATGATTTTGTTTTTCTCCCAGCTCACAAACCTCCTGACCTAAGCAATCAGAATACTGAAGATGAAGACTGGTATGAAAAACACTGTCCTAGAGATTAGGAAATTTAGGTTAAATCGAGCACTGTATGAATAAACAGGTCTGCTCCTGCTCCCTCAGGTATCGAAGGCAGCTGCAGACTTGATGGCTTATTGCGATGCCCACGCCTGCGAGGACCCCCTCATCACCCCTGTGCCCACCTCAGAGAACCCCTTCAGGGAGAAAAAGTTCTTCTGTGCTCTCCTCTGAGCAGGAAATCAGCAAGAATCGAATTAGCCTCATTTAGATGATTGATTTGTGTATGCTCATCACACACACACACACACACACACACACACACACACACACATGAACACAACACCAAAAATGTGAGTTTTAAATCTCTGGTTCTGGAATTCGATCATTCGACTGTGGTCAAGGCTAAACATCCATAACGTGTGAGGACATTTTTGTGCTACGCTGTTTTTCGTGTTCCGTGAGAGACGCCTAGTCTCACTTTTATTAGGCAGGTGTGCATTAGATAGAGAGTAAAGACGCAACTATAACTATATTAATTGGTGTATATGGTGAACACATACATACTACATGCACATATGCAAGCACATGATTTTTCTAACCAAATGAAAATGAAACAAGTTTTGCGGTTGGATGTTTTATTATTTCAACTCTTTCGACTACTGCGCATTTAAGTAACATGTATATTGCTTTTATCCCCCAGACGGTATACAATGATCGCGATTTATAAATTCTGTATGTTTTGGGTTTTTTAAATCTTCTTTTTAAGTGGCTCTGTATGCGTGTAGATTTTTTGGTAAAGGGTACGAGAGGTTGATTTTTTTTTTTTTGTTCGTTTTTTTTTGGGGAATTGGCCAAATTGGATGCACTGATCTACACAATAATTACACTTAAAAATCATCTGAAAAAAAAGGGGTTTACAAAAAAGCTATCAGCGATCTCACAAATTCGGAATAAGAGATGACTGTTAGCTGTAAAATAAAACAAAAAAGTTCACTTGTTTAAGAGCCCAAACAACTGTAAATGGAAAAAAAATCCCTTGTGATCCCATATGAGGTTTTACAAAAATACTGCAGACAAAATGAAAAACTGAAAAATAAAAATATCACCAAGACAGTTCGTGTTCTTGTATGTCTTGTAAGTGAGTGCTCATTCTGGATGATTAACACCTATGGGAGTGGTTCATTCTTTATTTAATGCATAAACCGGTTAAGTCAAGTCAAGGGGCTTTGAATGTCATTTTAAGCTTATAGTTGGTTCAAATGAAACCCTTCAGGAACCTGATGCTGTCCAGAGCTACATAACACAACACAGAGCTAAGAACCAAGAACTTAACATAGTTTTACACACAAGTGCAAATATGTGCAAATGTGAGCCCAATCGACTGATATAAATCATACAGTGACTGGCTAGTTCTTTTCGATTACAATGTATGACAATGTAGAAGTTTTTCCTTTCAGCTGATGGAGACAGGAGAGTGTCTTAAGATACACTGATCAGGCATAACATTATGATCAGTGCCAGGTGAAGTGATTAACACTGATGATCTCCTCATCATGGCACCTGTTAGTGGGTGGGATATATTAGGCAGCAAGTGAACATTTTGTCCTCAAAGTTGATGTGTTAGAAGCAGGAAAAATGGACAAGTGTAAGGATTTGAGCCAAAATTGTGATGGCTAGACCACTGGATCTCCAAAACTGCAGCTCTTGTGGGGTGTTCCTGGTCTGCAGTGGTTAGCATCTATCAAAAGTATCCTTTAAATCCTGCAAGTTGCAAGGTGGGGCCCATGGAGTGAGCCCTTACAGGACCTGCTGCTAACATCTTGGCGCCAGATACCACAGCACACCTAGGGGATCTAGTGGAGTCCATGTCCTGACAGGTCAGGGCTGTTTTGGCAGGACCAACACAATATTAGGCAGGTGGTCATAATGTTATAGCTGATCGGTTTCAAATTCAATTCAAAAAATATTATTTATCCCCAGGGGGCAATTTAAGAAAGCTGCTCTTAGCAGAGGATGGTTTCGATCCATCGACCACTGGGTTATGGGCCCAGCACCCTTCCGCTGCGCCACTCTGCTCATAGCACACCCCAGAACCCACAATCCCTGAATTAGGAGGGCACTGCCTTATCCATTAGGCCACTGGGGCTCAAGTTTGGTGTAGTTAGCTAAAGTAAAAGAACCGATCTTGAACAGAAATCAGCCAAAATGTCCAAAAACAACATATTATAGTCATGGCTACAGACAAAAATCACAATGTTAACACTAAGAAGGTGAGATTTCAAAGAGCTGGAAACCACCAAGCATGGAAAACTTCTCTTTCTTGAATAAAACTTTAATATATATTAATATCAGTTTGTCCAATTACTTTAGACCCCTGAAGATGAGGGTTATCAGATATAAGAAGAGCTATAATTACTACACCGTTCACCAGATTTGGAGGTAAATACCCTAAAATTCTAGAAAGCCTGAATCGGTGTTTATAATCATTATTTAAATTCAACTCCAATACACTGTAGTAGACATACACTGACCATGCAAAACATTATGACCACATGCCTAATATTGTGCTGGTCCCCCTTTTGCTGCCAAACCAGCCCTGACCTTTCGAGGCATGGACTACACTAGATCCCTGAAGGTGTGCTGTGGTATCTGGCACCAAGATGGTAGCAGCAGATACTTAAAGGACACTTTTGATAGATACTGACCACTGCAGACCGGGAACACCCCACAAGACCTGCAGTTTTGGAGATGCTCTGATCCAGTGGTCTAGCCATCACAATTTGGCCCTGCATCAAACTCGCTCAAATCCTTAAACTTGTCCATTTTCCCTGCATCTAACATCAACTTTGAGGACAAAATGTTTACCTGCTGCCTAATATATCCCACCCACTAACAGGTGCTATGATGAGGAGATCATCAGCGTTATTCACTTCACCTCTCACTGCTCAGAACGTTAGGCCTGATCGGTGTATTTACAACCTGTGTGTACTGTATGTAAATGCTAATTTAAAGGTTGTGACATCACTTTTTTGTTAAAATGAAGCAGCAGAAGTTAAAAAAAGGAAGGATGAACTGTACCAAATTGTCATACACCATACAATCTACTTCAGTGGTTCGTGGTATAATTTTATTTAAAAGAGAAATGCATTACAGGAGATGGAAAAAAAAAAAAAAAGATATTCCTTCCATTTCTCTCTTTCACAGTAAACGCTTGTCAGTGTTTTCAGAAGTAAAACATTTGAGTAAAGAGTAAACCACTTTGAAACCTGTCTGAGAAGACCCATACTGATCGACTTCCTTCTTTATTAAGGCATTTCTGTTTGAATGAAAGAGCACTGGGACATAAAAAAATGCACGAGTTGTTCAGATGAACCACGTTTATTTTCTCCAGCATGTTAATGAGGAGATACAAAGGTAGCATTTTTAATTAAAACATGTAGAAATGAAAAAGGAACTTCAACATCAGGTCAGTATGAGGTCATAAAATGATGCGTCCTGTTCCGTAAAGAAACCGATGGAGAGAGCGCAGCTTTGACATGCACAATACAGTCAGCACCGGGAGTACTGAAATTGAAACGGCTACATGTTTGCCTTTAGCATTTGACTAACAGCTTCTGTGTTTGGTGATTAGACTTTATAAAACAATAAAATGTTGGCAAAAATAATCTGTGTTGCTCATATACATTAAAAAACACATAAGGCAATATGATCCTCATGCCTGTGTGAAAATCCTACTCGCAGTATAGTGCTAAAAGGCGTTCTGCTGACTACTGATGACCTTTGTAAAGGGGCACAAAGTTTAAAAAAAAAAGAAGAAAAAAAAGGAAATAAAAACAAAACAACAACAACAACAACAAAAAAAACCCACCCCTAATTACAGGAAGGAGTCACACCATTCCCGGAGGCAGCTATAACAGTCGCCTTGCTGTTTGGAGTTCGCCCCACAGGTATCCTTTAACCACTCGCGAAACAGCTCTTCGTCTTTCTTCAGCACCAGGAACTGGCCGAGAACAACATACGCCTGTGAGGAGAACAGAAAGCGAAAGCAACAAAGCATTGTTAGTTCTTCTCTACTCACATCTACACTATATTGCCAAAAGTTTTGGGACACCCCTCCATATCATTGAATTCAGGTGTTGTTTTTGAGGGGTTGGGCTCGGCCCCTTAGTTCCAGTGTAAGGAACTCTTAATGCTTCAGCTTCATACCAAGACATTTTGGACAATTTCATGCTCTCAACTTTGTGGGAACAGTTTGGGGATGACCCCTTCCTGTTCCAACATGCACACCAGTGCACAAAGCAAGGTCCATAAAGACATGGATGAGTGAGTTTGGTGTGGAGGAACTTGACTGGCCTGCACAGAGTCCTGACCTCAACCTGATATAACGTCTTTGGCATGAATTAGAGGAGACTGCGAGCCAGTCATCACAACATCAGCGCCTCACCTCACAAAAGCGCTTCTAGAGAAATGGTCAAAACTTCCCCATAAACACACTCCTAAAATTTGTGGAAAGCCATCCCAGAAGAGTTGAAGCTGTTATCGCTGCAAAGTGCAGGTCAACTTCATATTACATTCATGTGCATGTAAAGGAAGATGTCCCAGTTTTGACCTGGCCCACATGGTGGGAGGGGTGTCCCAAAACTTTTGGTAATATAGTGTATAACTCATGATAATTCCAACAAACTGGATACACAGCTTTAATGCAGTAGCACATGATGTGCAGATACAACAGCAGCGTGGACAGTAGTGCTGGTTATAGTATAAATGACAGGTTTATATTCATGCACTTGTTTATTAAATTACCGATTGCTGTGAAGGTTAGACTGTGAGATTTCCAGAACCACTTGTGTGCCTACTGATGCTGATTCTTATCTATTTACGCATGTTCTTCTGTTATACAATTCACCAATCAGCCATAACATTAAACCTACTGACTGGTGACACGAATAATGTTGATCCTCTCATTACCTGTACACCTGTTAAACAGCAGGCGGTTTTAATATTATGGCTGATCGGCATATAGTTTCATGTGTGGTCTATACATACATAACAGATATTAAAGCAGGGGTGTCCAATCTCATCCGCAAAGAGGCCGGTGTGTGTGCAGGTTTTCATTCCCAATCAAGCAGGAGCTACAACTGATTCCACCTGTTTTATCAACTCATCTTGGCTTTCAGTAGACTCAGGTGTGGCTTCTGCTCAGATGGAATGAAAACCTGCCCCCACACCGGCCCTTTGTGGATAAGACAGACCCTGTGTTATAGACACTTAAGAGAGAATGAAACCAAATACATTTTCTTTAAGTGATTAAACTACATTTGTGCTCACTTTATCAAAGCCTTTTTCTTCCAGTCTCTTTCCAAGCACTTCTCCGATTCCAGCGAGCGTCATCACCGGCTTCTCGCCCATAGGCTCAGCCACAAATTCCTTGTGTTTCTGTGATGTTGATGACATTGCTGGAGTCGGTGCGTTTCCTGAAAAGACAGGAGAAAAATATAACATAACTAACGTAGCTACATAGCGCGTCTACTCCTTGCTCCTGGTTAATGGCATTAGGAGGAGTACACAGTTTGTCTTCCAAGTGAACTGCCTCACAAAGACAAAACAGGAGCTGATATTAAAAAATAAAAAACAGATGACATGCTGTAAACTCGACTCGAAAGCAAATCAGCCATAACAACCACTGGTAGGTGAAATGAAGAACACTGATTATTTTGTTAAAATGATGCACAGTACAGGGATGTAGGCGTCATCAGACGTTTCAGTGTGGATGACCAACTTTTGGGAAACGATCGAACGCGATTACATGGACGCAGAGACGCTATATCCGGGTTAGTGTAAAAACGTAGCCTTAGTGTCTAAGTGCCAGATAAAAAATTAAAAAAAAACATTTTCAAAGGTCTTGTGGAGTCCATGCCTCGACAGGTCAAAAGAGCGACCCACATAATACTAGGGACAGTTGGTTTTAATGTTATGGCTGATCAGGGAAATATTAATATTTACAACTCGGAGGATGTAGCATGGTGGCTTAGTGGTTAGCAATGTTGCCTCAAAGCAAGAAGGTCCTGGGTTCGAACAGACAGGGGCCTATCTAAATTGCCCATAGAAGTGAGTGTGAGTGTCTGTCTATATGTGTGGCCCTGTGATGGACTGGCGACCTGTCCAGGGTGTACCCCTGCCTTTTGCCCAATGTGTGCTGGGATAGGCTCCAGGAGACCCCTGAAATGAAATGAAATAATGAAATGAAATGACCCTAATTAGGAATAAATCGGGTATAGAAAATGGATGGATGGACGGATGGACGGACAACTCAGAGGAGGATTGTGTGATCAATTCTCATCTTTTCTAATGGATGATAAACACCTCAATCATTCACAAAGAATAAAAACATTAAGATACTGATACCACAGCAGGTTCTTGAGGTCCAAATATGTAACTATGATGATTGTGAAAAACAATATATTTCTCTATCCGCGTTTACGATTTCTATGACGTAATAATAATAGAAACACAATATTTGCTTCCCCCCCCTCCCTCCATGTTATCTGTCTTGAAAAGCGAGTTATTATTGTACGTGATGACTTGAAACACTTATCACGTTTCACATTTAATGTGTTTAAAGTAAATAGTCCCGATTCACCGCCACAGGCATCCATTAAAGCGGATTAATGAAAGCGAAACCTTGTGTTAGGAATGTGAACGCGAGCTAACCCTGGCAGCTAATGGCCAAAATAAACCGTCTTAACTCCGTAACGGTTCGGAAAGCTGAAATGTACTAAACTATGACAGAACACATAGTCCTTGAGAAATACCCGTTATTAAAAAGGACTAAAGTGAATAATTCAGTATTTTCTACAAGCAGTCTGTTCCCATGAAGCTAGTGCACACATCACGCTAACTAGCACACATGCAGAGAAGTGTTCCATAACACCAGCCTTGATTTATTAGCCTGTAAAAGCGAATTATTTTCTCCGCTCCACGAATAATACCATTTCTTTATTCTTAAGAGGAAAAAAAAAAGAGAGAATGAAAGGAATATGTTCATTTACCGAGCCAGTGAAAGTTCAACCTGCTGAAATCACCGAGCTGTAGCTACTCTAGTTAGCAAGGGTTCAAAACTCAACTTCCTGATCCCGCCTTCAAACAATTCTACTTCCGGTCCAGGTCTTGTATTCTGGAGATGGGTTTTGCCTTCTGCTGGTCAGCTTCAGAACTGCATGAGTTTACATCATAAAGCTCTGGGGAAAAAAAAAATTAGAGACCACTGCCCAATCTCCAGATTTGAACCCTATTGAAAACCTCTGCAACAACAGAGGAAGATGGATGGTCACAAACCATCAAGCAAAGCTGAGCTGTTTGCTTTTCAGATAATCAAGAAATGGAATTCCGTGAAGTAAGATATAATAAAAGAAAGAAGAAGAAGAAGAAAAAAAAGGAAATAACATGGGTGATGAGTCTGAATGTGAACAAATGTCTTCAAATAAAAATAGGGAGACAGGACAAAGGATGGTAACAAGTAATGAGGGAAAAGATATAAAAATCATGATCACATTTGTCAAGCAAGCAGAACAATATATGCCTCCTGTTGAACTATCAAGAGCGACTGAAAAAGAAATAGGAATAGTGAACGGGGCAACATGTCTGAACAATGGGAGAGTTTTGATAAAGTGTAAGGATGAAACTCAGAGAGCAAAGATACTAAAACTAAAATCACTGGCTGGTGGTAAGATAAGCTGTGCAGAATATGAGGAAGAGAGAAAACTTGATTGGAGGCAAGGCTGATTCGGCCAAAAGACTGATGACGTGGAAAGATAGTAAAAAATGTGAGTCTCTCTGTGTTGATACACTTTAAAGACAATAATTTACCAGTAAGATAGGTTTCATCAGTCATGTGGTACTGATGATGAAATGCTGCAATTGTGGGGGAGAGCACAGCGCTGCTTATGCAGGATGTCCAGTGCAACAGCAGGCTCGGGAGATCCAAAAGGTAAAGTCCAGTCAGAATTTAACATGTGCAGAAGCGGCTCGTAGAACGAAGCAAAAGACAGAAATAAGAATCCAAAGGGATCAGGCACAAACTTCCCAGGCGATTGAGTCAATGAAACAGCTGAACTTGCCAAAAAATGACTCAACAGATAGTATTAACATGAGCAAAACTGATTTTGTAGCGTTCATCTGTGCAGTAGTTAATGGCACTGCGCAGGTGGAAAGAAGATCAGACAAAATTAAAATTGTGGTAGAATGTGCAAACAAATTCTTGAATTGCACTGGTATATCAGTGGAGCAAATCCATAAGATATTAAAACCTAACGAAGGAAAAACAGAAGGAAACATAACAAGCTATGATACATCTCAGTGTAGTGATACATAACATCATGTCTTTCCTATTACTTCATTGGAATGCCAGAAGCTTGATCACTAATGGGCAGGAGTTTAAAAATACATTGCAGATATGAGTAAATCTCCTGATATAATTTGTGTACAAGAAACATGGTTACATAAGTCAGTGGACTTTAAGCTGAATGGGTACGAAGTAATAAGGAAAGATAGAAATAATGGTAGAGGTGGAGGCTGTGCTACATTCGTAAAAGAAAATGTGATATACAGGTGTGTAAATACTGAAAGCAATGCAGAGAGCATATGTATAGAAGTAATGGGTATACAGGGGGTAATTAGAATAGTAGAATTATCAGTAGGCATTCAAAAAGGTGCCGGACTGGGAAAAGTTTCAAATTATATGGTGAGAACAATTCGAAAATCTGCCAGTAGAGGGCAGTGTTGATGATAGGTAAAATAAAATAGTGAATGGCATTTATCTTGCAATTTCACAATCTACCCCGCTAGTAAGTGGTACAAGTAAAAGAAAGAATGTACCATGGTGGTCAGAGGAATGCTCGAAAGCAATTAGAGAAAGGAATAAATCATTTACATTTTTAAAAAGAACACTCACCCCAGAAGCAGTCACAAATTATCCAAAGAAAAGAGCTTAGGTTAAAAAGGTTATCAAAAATACAAAGAAGACAGCATGGCAAAACTTCTGTAACACGTTAGGAAGGGAAACTGAAATAAATACAGTCTGGCGCATGATAAAGAAGATGAATGGGATTGACAGCTTTAGGAATATACTGTACCTGTGATGGGGGAAGGTGGGAAGGTAGCCATTACAAATAAAGATAAGGTCACAGTGCTGGCTCAGACTTTTGCCAAAGCCTAGAAAACTTAGATGATGCATTCTTAAAAAGACGACAACAAATTATGAATATATATGGAAATACCTGTAAGAAAAAGCAAGATTTTAATAGTATATTGGATGAAGAGTTTAGTTACTTTGAAATTAGCCATTAATAACTCAACGAATACAACACCAGGTAAAGATATGATAAGTTATAAAGCACTAGAAGCATTATTGGAATTGTATAATTGTATATGGAATGAGGGCATCCTTCCTAAGCAATGGAAGAATGCAGTTGTGCTTCCTCTAGCTAAGCCTGGGAAAGACATAACAAAACCTAGCAGCTATAGACCCATCGCTCTCATCGCTCTACACTATGTAAAGTCATGGAAAAAAATGATTGTCAGATGACTGAATTACATTTTGGGAAATGTTATCAACTTTTCAGAGTGGATTTAGGAAAAGTAGATCTACAGTAGATGCTTTGGTACTATTAAAAGTTAAAAAGAAGCCTATGTAATGAAAGAGTACATGGCTGCAGTATTCTTTGACATAGAAAAGGCTTATGACACTTTGTGGAGAGAAGGTTTGCTAATTAAACTGAATAAATTAGGTATAGGTGGGAAAGACTATAATTGGGTCTTAGACTTCTTATCGGAGCGTACCTTTCAGGTTAAAATTGGAGAAGAAACATCAGATCCTTATAACATTCTAAATGGAACTCCACAGGGAAGTGCAATTAGTCCAATATTGTTTAATTTAATGATTAACGATGTTTTTGATAAAATAAGGAAAACAAGAATAGGATTAGCACTTTATGCAGATGATGGAGAGAGGACGCAATATTAAAAATGTAGTTAAAGGCATACAGGAGTCAATTAAAAAAGTGGAGGAGTGGTCCCTGGACTGGGGTTTAAAGTTTTCAGTGTCAAAAACAAAGTATATGTTATTCACTAAGAATAAGAAGATCAAACATTTAGATTTGAAGCTGTATGATCAAATATTGGAAATAGTACCTGTTTTTAAATACCTTGGGTTATGGTTTGATGAAAAATGGAACATGGAAACTGCATATAAGTAAAATTGAATCAAAATGTAAAGTGATCATGAATTGCATGCGTGCGGTTGCTCATCACAATTGGGGAGCTAGTCATAGTGTACTGTTATGTATGTATCAAGCACTGATTCGCTCCTGCTTTGACTATGGATGTATTGTATATGGGTCAGCAACCAAAACTTTACTGAAAAAACTAGATAACATACAATCCAGAGCATTAAGAATATGTTGTGGAGCAATTAAAACATCCCCTGTAGATGCAATTGGTGTAGAAATGGGCGAGATGCCTCTTGAGCTTAGAAGGACAAAACTGGCAATGACATATTCGGTGAATCTCTAACAGTCAGTAAGTACTCCTCTCACTCGTAAAATACTGAGAAAGTGTTGGGAATATTCATATGATGGAGGATGCAGCTTTGGATGGAAGAATAGTGTATGGGCCAAGGAGTATGGCATGGATAATAAGACCTTCTGTCCTAATGTACCACTCACTGTTGCCCCACCATGGAGAGTCCCCGAACCACTTGTAGATTTGAGCCTAATAGACAAGCCCAAAGGTGGATACACTGGAAAGGAGGTTAACGCTATGCTAAATAATACATTTTATTCAACATTACAAATATTTACGGATGGAACTAAGGAACCTGTTTGTCAAAAGATTGGAATAGGTATATATATATTCCAAAATTTAAAGTATGAATTAGTCTGAAATTGCCAGATGATTTATCAGTATACACTGCAGAGTTAACAGCTATAATAACAGGATTACAAGTCAGACCAAATAAAGTGGTAATATGTTCAGAGTCTTCTTGAGCTTTAATTAGCATAGCTCATGCAAAATCAGACAGGGAAGATTTATTAACGGAAGAGTGTCTATCTTTCAAGATATTCTAGGAAAAGATTTAAAGAATAGACAGGTATACAGAGCACAGATTAAATAAATATATATGACCGATTAAATTTATATATATATATATATATATATATATATATATATATATATATATATATATATATATATATATATATATATGAGACTCAGGTTTAGGATCTAGAGTATAATGTGTGGATGGGAGTATTCTAGCCAATCTGGGGCATGAAGAGCTAATTGGGAATGTTAGAGGAGCTGAATGAGCACGTGAACTGAGTGGAGCGCGCCATAGATTGGAAGGAATACGGAACATCCACCAAAATATCCTCTTCTCAAATTTCAGACTCATCACCTATGTAAGCTTACTTCACTTCCTGAGGAATTATTCGCCAATAAATAACAAGAAGAAGAGGAAGAAGACGACGAAGCCTGCGAATTGTACAAGGCTCAACCCCCCGGGGGGCGGTGCTGTTAGGCAGACGACTGACCACTGGGCTGAACCACTCCCTTACAGTTCTACATGCATTCAGTATGGGCGGGGCTTTTCATTCTTAACGAGTTATTCGCCAAAAACGAAGAAGAAGAAAAAGAAGGAGCAGCAGCTTTAGCTTTCTTTTCTTTTTCTTTCTCGTTTCTTTTTCAACATATAAACCGCAACTCTCTCAACGCTTACTTTAACAATCATTCTAACTGAAAATAATCTTTTAACAAGTACGCACCTTCGCTTGAAATGTCTACGATGTCATTATACTGTTCAATAATATTGTTCGTGATTTTAATCTTAGGGTTGTTTTGTAATGGTTTCAGTGCACGATGTGTTTCATAGGGCGGAACCGGCCCGATTCGATTTTTGAGCTTTTTGTCGACCTGATTGTTCTAAAGATACAGAGGTGGACGAAGTACACAGCTTCCTTACTTGAGTGAAAGTACAAATACTACTGGTCAAACATTACTCCATTACAAGTAAAAGATGTAAAGAGATTTTTACTTAAGTAAAACTACTTGTTTTTAAAAAGTATACTATACGATTCACTATAATATTTATATAAGTTTTATACAGAGGTGGACGAAGTACACAACTTCCTTACTTGAGTGAAAGTACAAATAAATACTACTGGTCAAACATTACTCCATTACAAGTAAAAGATGTAAAGAGATTTTTACTTAAGTAAAAGTACAGAAGTACTTGTTTTTAAAAGTACTTAAGTATCAAAAGTAATTGTTTTATTATTGTTGTATGCAATACTTACAGTACCTCTTGTAGCAACCTAGTGAATATACTGACCAGTTTGTAGTATCTGTGGAATTAAGAGCTTTTAGAATGTTACAAAACCTATAGAAATTAAACAACTGAATTGACAAAAGACAGGTATAATCATTTTCATTTTTAATTTAACACTCCTGCCACCCCCAACAAAAAAGTACAGGTACATCTCAAAAAATTAGAATATGAAAAAGGTAAATATTTTGTCACTCAGTTCAGAAAGTGAAACCCATATATTATATAGATTCATCACACAGAGTGAAATATTTCAAGCCTTTATTTCTTGAAATTGTGATGATTATGGCTTACAGATAAGGAAAACCCAAAATTCTGTGTCTCAGAAAATTAGAATATTACATAAGATCAATAAAAAAAAAGGATATTTCAAAGAGACTTTTCAGAAGTCTGACATTTATGTTCGTTTCTATGCACTCAATACTTGGTTGCGCCTCCTTTTGCATCAATGTGGCGTGGCATGGAGGCAATCAGCCTGTAGCACTGCTCAGGTGTAATGGAAGCCCAGGTTGCTTTGATAGCGGCCTTCAGGTCATCTGCATTATTGGGTCTGGTGTCTCTCATCTTCCTCTTGACAATACCCCATAGATTCTCTATGGGGTTCAGGTCAGGAGAGTTTGCTGGCCAATCAAGCACAGTAACACCATGGTCATTGAACCAGCTTATGGTACCTTTAGCAGTGTGGGCAGGTGTCAAGTCCTGCTGGAAAATGAAATCAGCATCTCCATAAAGCTTGTCAGCAGAAGGAAGCATGAAGTGCTCTAAGATTTCCTGGTAGATGTCTGCGTTGACTGTGGACTTCAGAAAACACAGTGGACCAACACCAGCAGATGACATGGCAGCCCAAATCATCACTGACTGTGGAAACTTCACACTGGACTTCAAGCAACATGGATTCTGTGCCTCTCCACTCTTACTCCAGACTCTGGGACCTTGATTTCCAAATGAAATGCAAAACTTACTTTCATCTGAAAAGAGGACTTTGGACCACTGAGCAACAGTCCAGTTCCTTTTCTCCACAGCCCAGGTAAGATGCTTCTGACGTTGTCTCTGGTGCAGGAGTGGCCTGACACGAGGAATGCGACATTTGTAGGCCATGTCTAGGATTCGTCTGAAGTTCCCCCAAATTCTTGAATGGATTTTGAATCCTTGAATGGATTTTGAATTCCACTTTTGCTGGTGCACCTTCTCCTACCACACTTTTTCCTTCCACTCAACTTTCTGAGTATGCTTGGATACAGCACTCTGTGAACAACCAGCTTCTTTAGCAATTACCTTTTGTGGCTTACCCTCCTTGTGGAGGGTGTCATTGACTGTCTTCTGGACAACTTTCAAGTCAGCAGTCTTCCCCATGATTGTGTAGCCTACTGACCCAGACTGAGAGACCATTTAAAAGCTCAGGAATCCTTTGCAGGTGTTTTGAGGTAATTAGCTGATTAGGGTGCGACACCATGACTTTCCAATATTTAACTTTTCACAATATTCTAATTCTCTGAGACACAGAATTTTGGGTTTTCCTTATCTGTAAGCCATAATCATCACAATTTCAAGAAATAAAGGCTTGAAATATTTCACTCTATGTGTAATGAATCTATATAATATATAGGTTTCACTTTCTGAACTGAGTGACAAAAAATATTGACCTTTTTCATGATATTCTAAATTTTGAGATGTACCTGTACACATCTATGTGTATCCACTCATGCACATTTCAATCAAATGGTCTGTAAATGAAGACTGGTCAGAAAAAAAAAAATCTAACCTGCTTTAAAACCCAGCTACACAACTGTAGCTGTACAACCACCCAACAGCAACACTGCTTTAACAAAGAGTTATATATATTTCCACAATTCATTTACATCGTTTTAATATGCATTTACACCATTGTCCAGGCTCCTCCCTCCTGTGTGCAATGCATTGTGGGCAATATTACCCATTAGAGTGTGCATCGTTCTGCACTTTGAATTTCTACCGGAAGTAGTAGACCATCCAGGAATTTTTGGAATACTCTTTTCAGTATACTACGATTTGGGGCATACTAATTCTATTTTTGAATACTATTTAGGACACATAGTATGAGAATTTGGACACAGCATACGTTTTTGTGTGTTAACTAACATCATTACCATTATCATTATACGTGGTGTATAATATACAAAGCATATATTCGTCCATTTTGTCAGCAACTGAGCAATTGAGTTCAAAAAATTATGGAAAATCACTGAACTTTACAACACGTGACGCTACAAGAGTGAAAAAAATCATCCTATGATTAATGTAACTACTTTCTACTCAATGACCTTGATAGAAATGTAGTGGAGTAAAAGTAGAGTATTTGTCTTTCAAATGTATTGAAGTTAAAGTAAAAAGTATCCAGAAAAAATAATACTCAAGTAAAGTACAGATACTCAAAAAGTGTACTTAAGTACAGTACTCAAGTAAATGTACTTCATTACTGTCCACCTCTGTAAAGATATAATTACTGTATATAAACATCAGCATCTGAAGCATGTAAATGTGGTTGAATTAACAGTTTAATGAGCCGTGTGTAATTAGCAGCTATACATTTATCCTTGATAGTTTGTTACATTAGATTTTTTTTTTTTTTTTTGCCAAAATGTCTGACCTGGGTTTTTTTCTCCGTTTGGAACGCCGCCCACACAATGCTGCCCACCACTGTAAACCACTGTGCAATTTCTTTGTAGGTTGTCCTCAAAGAAGGCAGTCAAAATGTCCAACGACGCTGAGCCTGACCCAAAGATGCAGCCCATGTCTGCGGGAAACGGTGATGCCAGCTCTGCTTTGGCTGTGAAAAACGGCATCATGAAGGTCAAGAAACCTGAAGAGCAGGAATCCAAATTCACTGGACTGTCTAAAGAGGAGCTGTTTAAAGTTTCCAGAACACCATGGTATGTTTGTTATAAAAGTTTTTTCTCCCACCCAGTAGATTTCCTTTATAGTCCTTTATAGGTTTTGATACAGTTCAGTGTCACCAACAGGCCAGACTTCAAGATACATTTTTGCTTATAACTTTTGAACTGTTTTTCCTGGAGTTGTGATCTTTTTATGCTGAATCCTTGGGTCATGGAGATTTGTATGTACACATCGTGTATGTATGCCATATTAGTTTTGTGAACATATCCTAAGCCATTGATCCTATCTCCACCAAATTTTGTATCATTTATGTAGGGTTCTCACTAAAAGTGATATTTTTGCTGGGGCAAACAATGTGGTCACTGTTCTCAATGAAATCCATCATTTACATTTCCAGCATTTGGCAGACGCCAGAGGGTCTTGCATTCATCTAATTTATACAACTGAGCAGTTGAGGGTTAGGGCCTTGCTCAAGGGCTTAGCAGTGGCAACTTGGTGAGCCTGGGAATCAAACTCACAACCTTCCAATCAGTAGTCCAACACCTTAAGCACTGAGCTACCACTTCCTTCCATTAGTCCCTGCTTCCATAGTTCTGCGACGCAAAGAGCTTGTTTCCAAGAGAGGCGCGGTTTCTTCAGTCGGATTTAAGAACGCGCTGAAAGACAGGGAAGAGTTGAAGTCTGCCGCTGTTATCATATGAAATTTAAAGGGGACTGAAGCGATCATGAATTTGTGTAGAGTTTATAGAGAATCACAGAATTTTGAGGGGGGGTGAGTAGAAATGTTAAAAAATGGCCTAGTGACAAAAACAGCGGCAGACTTTCGGCTCCTCCCCGTCTTTCAGCGCGTTCTTCAATCCGCAGACCATGGGGTCACAGAGCGAGGATCAGAGGACGTGTGTGTGTGATCAGGAAGACTCGTATTTGGCTTGTTCAGTATTCAAATGTTATACACATCTATGCAATACAGTGGAATGCTGCAATACGTTTACCATCCTACCCTGTTAGTCAAACCTTTATTTTATTTTTTATATTTTTTACTATTATACCCTCACTGGGGGCTGAGCCCCCCTTAAATGAAAATCCTAGACTCGCCCCTGATTGTGCCCATGTACACGGATGTAAAATGCTGTCTGGCTCCTGTTTGATTTTATTTAGCGTGCAAGTTGCGTGATGAACTGCTTTACAAAATTGTTCTTCTTCAGGGATTTTTTTCTTCAGGTGAAAACTATTTATTTTATAAAAAGTGATTTAAATTAAGTCTGCAGTTTGCACTTTACAAATCCCTCATGTTTTATTACTTTATTTTGCTAGAATAATTTGTAAAGACTGGTGAAAGTTTGCACTTTATTAATCCAAAAAAAGGTTTTTATGTTGTTGTATTGATTATTGATTTTCTAAAATAATAATAGAACTTGTTAGCAAAAGTAAGTTTGCACTTTGCACTTTTAGTCCAAATTAGCAGTTCATATGTTTGGTTATATTGTTTTTGCTCAAATTAAAAAAAATCTATCATATAGTCTCTAGTGTTTTTTATTAATTTTTTTTTTAAAAGAAAAATAATCGTTTTAAAATCAAATTTTGTTTTAAAAAATCGGTGATTCAATTTATAGGACATATCGCCCATCTCTAAGTCCTACATAGTTGTTTGTCACCACCACTTGGTACACTATATTGCCAAAAGTATTCGCTCACCTGCCTTGACTCGCATATGAACTTAAGTGACATCCCATTCCTAATCCATAGGGTTCAATATGATGTCGGTCCACCCTTTACAGCTATAACAGCTTCAACTCTTCTGGGAAGGCTGTCCACAAGGTTTAGGAGTGTGTTTATGGGAATTTTTGACCATTCTTCCAGAAGCGCATTTGTGAGGTCACACACTGATGTTGGACGAGAAGGCCTGGCTCTCAGTCTCCGCTCTAATTCATCCCAAAGGTGTTCTATCGGGTTGAGGTCAGGACTCTGTGCAGGCCAGTCAAGTTCATCCACACCAGACTCTGTCATCCATGTCTTTATGGACCTTGCTTTGTGCACTGGTGCACAGTCATGTTGGAAGAGGAAGGGACCAGCTCCAAACTGTTCCCACAAAGTTGGGAGCATGGAATTGTCCAAAATGTCTTGGTATGCTGAAGCATTCAGAGTTCCTTTCACTGGAACTAAGGGGCCAAGCCCAGCTCCTGAAAAACAACCCCACACCATAATCCCCCCTCCACCAAACTTTACACTTGGCACAGTGCAGTCAGACAAGTACCGTTCTCCTGGCAACCGCCAAACCCAGACTCGTCCATCAGATTGCCAGATGGAGAAGCGCGATTCGTCACTCCAGAGAACGCGTCTCCACTGCTCTAGAGTCCAGTGGCGGCGTGCTTTACACCACTGCATCCGACGCTTTGCATTGCACTTGGTGATGTATGGCTTGGATGCAGCTGCTCGGCCATGGAAACCCATTCCATGAAGCTCTCTGCGCACTGTTCTTGAGCTAATCTGAAGGCCACATGAAGTTTGGAGGTCTGTAGCAATTGACTCTGCAGAAAGTTGGCGACCTCTTCGCACTATGCGCCTCAGCATCCGCTGACCCCGCTCCGTCAGTTTACGTGGCCTACCACTTCGTGGCTGAGTTGCTGTCATTCCCAAACACTTCCACGTTCTTATAATACAGCTGTGGAATATTTAGGAGCGAGGAAATTTCACGACTGGATTTGTTGCACAGGTGGCATCCTATCACAGTTCCACACTGGAATTCACTGAGCTCCTGAGAGCGACCCATTCTTTCACAAATGTTTGTAAAAACAGTCTGCATGCCTAGGTGCTTGATTTTATACACCTGTGGCCATGGAAGTGATTGGAACACCTGATTCTGATTATTTGGATGGGTGAGCGAATACTTTTGGCAATATAGTGTACATATCATCTACAGAGGGTTCTGACCTCAGTTTATTCAAAGACTTTTGCTATGGCAAATGATACGGCTGCTGTCATCCAATGAATTTTCCATGTTAAAGACACCAAAACAGGAAGTGTTTCATATCTCAGGAATGCTCTGATGGAGTGATTACAAACTTGGTACACTATGTTGGTATTATCAGGGTTGCTATGCACCAAGTTTCATGAAATTTGGCCACTTGGGTTTACTATGCCATTAAGAAAAACATACACAACCCCATTACTCTGGCTGCAAAGCAGATATTTCAACTAAATTTCTTATCCTTCATGAAAGCTAAGGCTCCTCTCTGGGAATCTTCACATCAGCCATTTTGTGTTTTATGCATTTTTTGATTTTGTCAAAATTACATTTAAACATCTCCTAGAGTTATGTTACAATGAGGGTTTGTGTATTTAGCTTATTTGATCTTGGGACTTATTAAAGGATATTTACCAAGTTGAACAATTATTTAGTGAAATTTGGCCACTTTAAAAAAACAAAAACAGGTTTAAACACCAAGTTCACGTCTATCTGAGGTGCTTTGCTCCTTCATTGCCTTCTATATATCTATGTGACTCTACAAGCATTGGCATTGGAGATGCTGACACTGGACTCTGTCATGGACTATCTGTCTGTCTATCATCAGTCACTAGCAACACCTACAATAATTGGAATCACAAAACTAGTGCAATTTATGCAAGTTGCATATGAAAACATTCAGCTTGTTGAAGAGATTTGAAGAATGGATATTCTTGTGACGTGTATGTTGAATGCTTCTTTAGAACTGGTCTATTTTTTGTTGGGTTTTTTTCCCTCAGATTTTGTTTTTGGCAACTCTAATCTGGTTTTTCTATTCTGGCATTTCTATACTTTCTGTGGTTACGAATGGTTTGCACCTTGTGGTAAACACTCTGTATTTGCTCTCTTGAAGTCTTCTCTTGTTTCTAGACTTTGATAATGACACACCTACCTCCTGAAGCGTGTTCAGCAACACATATTAAAGAGCTGTAATTTCTTAACCCTTCCTCCAATCAATTCTGTGCACCTTAATCCCATATTCATTATATACCTGTTACCTGTTCAGCTACAATACACTGCATCTTAAAAAAAACCCTATCCATCTATCCGTCTCTTTTTTTTTTTTTTTTTTAAACTGCCCATTACCTTCACATTTCAAACAACTGATATGTTTTTATGTCAACTGATGTATTTTAGACTGGTTTTGTCAAGCCAACATTGAAGTTTCTCGTGACAACGTTTACTTATCTAGCTAAAACTGTTTTCTCTTTAGCTGGGTGCGAGCCAGATGGGCGCTCCTCATCCTCTTCTGGCTCGGTTGGCTTGGCATGCTGGCCTGTGCCATTGCCATCATCGTACAGGCTCCTCGGTGCAAGCCGCTTCCTGAGATGAACTGGTGGGATTTTGGACCCCTGTACCAGATTGGAGATGTTGAAGCATTTGTTGGACCTTCTGGCCTTAAAGGTAAGGGAATGTACAAGTATTAAAAATGAGAGCTAAACTAATAGTAGGGTATTAAACAGAATTAATGGGTAGGGAGTGGAGGGGGTAGTCCTATACTTATAAATGTGTGCTGTTGTTTCCTGTTCTCGTGCAGTGATCTTTCACTCTTCTTCTAAAATGTTTAATAAATTTTAAAATATGTTCCTCAGGTTTGGTGGTGAAGGTTGCTTCTTTGGGACAACTGAAGGTGAAGGGTCTGATTGTTGGTCCTATTCATGTGTCTGCTGCTGATCAACCTGACAGCCTGAATTTGACAGAGATTACCCCTGCTGTTGGCAATCTGACTGATCTGGAGGCAGTTATTAGTACAGCACACAAGAAGGGTAAGTTATTTGTGCATTATTAAACAATTAAGTGCAGCTCTACATTAGAATATTTTTCTGCATAATATACTACAGCGACTCTCCTTTACCTTTTCTTTAGGCATCTCTGTGGTTTTGGATCTGACCCCTAACTACAAAGGATCTGAGCCGTGGTTCTCTAATACATTGGTGACAAATGTGGCAGAAAAAGTCAAGGTAGGAATGATCACTTGTGCCATAAATAAACAATTTGTTCTTACTGTTCCTCGAAATTCAGATATGGTGTTTGTTAATTTGGCTGGTCTTTTATTTATGTTTTCCTTCAGGTTGCCACTGATTACTGGTTGACTAAAGGTGTTGATGGTATCCTGCTATATGGTGTTGATAGTGTTGACACTGTTGTACCATCATTTTGGACTAGCATAAGGGAGATTGTCAGTAATCACACTAAAGAGGAGAAGAAAGTAAAGAAGAAAAGGTAGGCATAAATCACCACATCACAGTCACTTTTGCCAAGATCTTTGGCCACCAAGCACTGAACTGTTCATGGTTACACCCATTGCACTATAGCAGTGCCAATCTTGAGGTTTTGGGTGAATATTTTAATGTGAATAGGCTTTGATGATAGAAGTTGTTGTTTTTCCTTTTCTGATTGTTGGAACTTGTTTGTTTGTTCTGATTGAAGAGTCTTAATTGGAGCTACCAAGACCACATCTTCTGATGAGGTGAACAAGCTGTTGAATGGCACTGGTGTGGATTTGCTCCTTTCTAACGTCCTGAGATATAAATCTGGTGCTGAGTTTGGTCAGGTTGTGCAGGATCTCTACTCCCAGAAGCAGACCCGACTGGCTTGGAACTTGGGTCACCGTGTCAAGGGACACTTGGCCAATATTGTGGAGTCTGTGACTATCAAGATGCACCAGCTGTTGCTGCTTACCTTGCCTGGTGCTCCCATCTTCAACTATGGTGATGAAATTGGACTAAAGGATAGGGTAAGAATACCTGATGTGTGAATTTAGAATGGTGACATGTGGTTTCGTTCACTGACTTTATTTATTTCTGATTTAGAATACAGTCTTTCCGGTGATGATCTGGGACACGACAGACACAAATGAGACTAAGGTAAATACTGAAGGAATTCCAGCCAGGGGTGGACAGATGTAAAATGTAGTGGTTAGCTCAATGGGCAGGTGAATACTTGGATGTGCTCCAGTCCTTTATTTTGTTTGCCATGTCATTACTGTATTTACCTGACTTGACTAAAAGTCCAACATTATCCTGAAGCCATTTTTTAGACTGACTAGTAAAATAGCACGTCATGTCTGACTCTTCCTAAACTTTTCTTTTTCCTGCTCTACAGACCGAGGTAGAACAGAGGAAATCTCTCTGCACATTCTTCGAGACTGTGAGTGGCCTGAGAGGGAAGGAACGCTCCCTACTGCATGGAGATTATGTGCTTCTGTACAGTGATGCTACTACTCTCGCTTTCTTGCGGGCATGGGACCGAAGCGAACGCTACGTAGCTGCATTCAACTGGTCTCCTAATGATCCAGTCACACTGCAACTGAAACATGAAATGCTTCTTGAGAAAGCCACAGTTATTGTTGATACTAACAAGGAAAAAGTGGCCCCTGATCAGTCCATGAACTTGACCCAGTTAGTCCTGGAGCCACAACAAGCTGTTTTGCTTAAATTTCCACAGGCATGTACGGTAGGCAATAAGCATGATGTGTGCTTTACTTGATCTGCCTCTCTTCATACCCTGATGTGCGAGCTAGCCTATCAGTGCAGTGCGATCAGTTTTCATCTTTTTTAAATAGATAATAACGAACTCTTGATGAAGGCAAAAGTATAAACCCAGAGATTCCACAGTAGTCCTTTAGGTCCAAATATTAAACTTTGAGTTTTAAGCACAATATATTGGTAAAATTATATGATGAAATCTAATAATAATATAATAATATTATAATAATAATAATTAATAAAAAATAATATTATATTTATGATGTACAGGATTTCCACTGGGCACTGAAAAGCATTATGTTATAAAAGTATTATATTATATTCCTATATATTTATACTTGCTATTACAAAATTTGTACAGTAGTGTGATAAACACTGGCCTCTGTCCAGCGCAGAATTGCAGTAATGCCAGATGTTTGGACAGCGCTTGAACTTGAAGCTTGAAGTAATGCAGAAAGTAAATTTTGCAAAGAAATAGGAAAGTGCAGTTTCCAGCAAAACTGACAAGATAAGTGGAAGATAAAAATGAAGGACGTCGTTGCAGACCGTTGCTGGTCAACGTGGACAAATTGGCAATGTTTATATAAAAAAAAAAAAAGTATATAAGCTATGTACGATGGGTGTCAATGCCGTTAATTTTCATATGCAGTACCATAGGGACAAATCAGCTGTAAAAGCCAGTCTCAAAGACAAAATAACCTCAGACACCACAACTGCTGCTGCCACTACCGAAGGACAATCGAATGGCCTTCGAGCAGCATATGGTTTGAATGTGACGGTGGTGTGTGTGTGCCTGTTAGACCTGAATCATCTCTTTTCTATTAGTATGGATGGCCCAAATATGAACTTCCTCAATAATCTTCAGCAAGAACATAATGAACTATACTGTACTACACAATTTACTCAATACTGGCTTCTCCACATAATATTGAGAAGCTGTTAAAAGCGATGCACTTTGTTTTTCCACAGTGTCCTTGCAAGAAGAGAGGATTATACCAAATTTATTGGCTCAGCTCTTTTTTCACTCCCATTCTGTGGATACAGATGGGTGGTAAATCTGCCTGTTGCAGAGAGCGCCATTTGTTGAGGGCCAGAGACTTGTCAGGGGGTTCTCAAAATGTGCCTTGCAATTACTGGCTTTTGTAGCCTCAGCCAGAACCAGATAGAGGATCTACCATAAAGAAAGAGAGCTCGTCAGCTTTGTCAGTGTCTTCCCTCAGGCAATCAGGTGTCTCAACAGAGAACTGCGCCTATATAGCAAAAGACAAAGTAATAATGTATGCATTGCAAAGAATATGTGAAGAATTTTTTTTATTTATTTTTATATCATTTATTTATTTATGCAGTTAATGCAAAGATCAAAATGCTGACAAACAGTAGTTTTATATGGCCAGATTACGCCTATAAAGTAATTATTTATGATGTAGTACAGAATTATAATATATTATAATTTACATATTAGGGCAGGATGGTGGGTTAGTGGTTAGTGCTGTTGACTCACAGCAAGACGGTTCGAATCCCGGGTTCGAACAGGCAGGGACCTTTCTGTGTGGAGTTTGCATGTTCTCCCCGTGCCTGTCCAGGGTGTCCCACTGCCTTTTGCCCAATGTGTCCTGGGATAGGCTCGAGCAGATCCCCATGACCCTAATTAGGAATAAAGCGGGTATAGAAAATGAATGAATGAATTTAGTGTTCTTTACCAGGACAGTGAAATATCAAGCTGCTACACAGTCACTGTCACTGCAATACAGTATTTTAAACAATCTAGCTAATGTTCATGGCTCTAGCTCTTGATCCTGCCTTTTATAAAATCTAGATTTTCTATTGATGGACTGCCTCCTTCTGGCCATCAGCAGAAATGCACTTTTTTTTTAATGAAATTAAACTTGATTTAGGTGAAGGAGCATGCTGAGACACTTGCTATGATTTGTAACCTTGTTGTTGTTGTTGTTTGCAAATAAAATGCCCCCACTTTCTTTAACTGAAATGTAAAAATCTCATAACATTTAACATTCCGGCCCTTTGGACGTCCCTGTCCAGCCTGCGTTAAGTCAGTCATAAATATAAATGAACAAGTATTTATGCTGTGCACGCAATATAACTGTGTTTCTTTTATTTTTGAAAAGCCTGGAGTGTTATTATTTCCGTATGGACGTGCGTGCGTGTCTGAACAGTAACAGGTGATGCTGGTGCGTTATGCTGGTCAGCTACCCCCAAAAATGTCAGCTCCCGTTTAAAAAAAGAAAAAAGTTGATGACAAATGCCGCATTTTCAACAAGATATGGACTGCAAAATATTTATTTACAGAAATCAAAGGTAAAGCCGTGTGCTTAGTTTGTCTTACACAGGTCGCTGTGTTCAAAGATTACAATCTGAATCGCCACTACGTGACCAAACACGAGGAGAAATACAAGAACTTGTCTGATGAAGAGTCGGAGGCTATGCTAGCCACGCTACAAACCCGACAAGAACTTTTTTACAAAAATTCCCACACACAGAGATGCAGCTGTCAAGACAAGTTATGTCATATCTCACAAAATCACCAGAAAAAGTAAAGCGTTTTCTAACGGAGAGTTTATTAAGGAGTGTATGGTGGACTCTGCTGCCCTGATATGCCCAGAGAAAAAGGGAGCATTTGAGAACATGCCCCTCTCCCGACACACTAACGAGAAGGGTTGAGGACATCGCGGGAAATCTGGAGCTTCAGCTGAGGAACAGAGCGGTCAACTTTGACCATTTTTCACTGGCTCTGGATGAGAGCTGCGATTTACGTGACACTGCCCAGCTACTCATCTTACGTGGGATCAGTGCGGACTTCAAAATCACGGAAGAGCTGGATTTTTCTCACTGAACAAATAAAATGAACTGAAAACAAGCACTTATTGCTTTTTGAATGAAGTTGAGCAGTTGCTTATCTTTAACATAATGCAAAACATCTTTTCATTAGTTGTGAAGATTAACAAGTTAAAAGTAAAATGAAAGAGTGATGCAATGATTGTTTTTGTTTTAAACTGTTAACACAATGAAGTATACTTAAATACTAGCTACGCTACTAACTTAAGTTACTTACATTCAGGTGCTCTGTACTTTATACACCCTTGCTCTTATGTTACCACCTCAGAAAGATTTCATTTTGTATTTGGTCCACAGTACAAAGTGTACAGAATAACAGCTTTCAGAATAAAGAGTATGATCATGAATAAATGAAGGCTGTTCTGCCATCTTCAGTTGGAATGGTTGGAATATGTCTAGGTAGGATGTATTATACATGGTAGGTAGGTCATATGGTCCAAAGGTCCAGTGTTAATTTTAATCAGTTTATCATCCTGTTTGTGCTGCTGAGTAATGTCTGAGCATAGATTTTCCGGTGGGGTTTCTTCACTTGAGAAAGGAATGTTTGTGTTTTTCAAAAGAAATCACTATCTATTCTATCTGAATGCAAGTTCAATAACTACAGGCAGAAATGTGTCCTATAGTGAGAATAAAAAATAAGACCATTTGAAATACACCAAACCAGGCATAACATTATGACCACCTGCCTAATATTGTGTTGGTTCCCCTTTTTGCTGCTAAAACAGCCCTGACTTGTCACGCACTGTGTATTCTAAAACCTTTCTATCAGACTTCTTCAGCAAATTGAGCAACAGTAGCTCGTCTGTTGGATCAAATCACACGGGCCAGCCATCGGTAGCCTTGGCCGCCATGACCCTGCAGACCAGGAACACCCCACAAGAGCTGTAGTTTTGTAGTTTACAATTTGGTCCTTCATCAAACTCGCTCAAATCCTTACGCTTGTCCTTTTTTCCTGCTTTTAACTTGCACTTTTGCTGAAGGTTATACATTAACAGTATAACAGGTTTGGGGAGGTGGGAAGAACCTGAAGAACCTGAAGGAAACCCATATAACCATGAGGAGAACATGAGGAGATTCCTGACAGGCAGCACTCAGGATCGAACCAGGACCCTGGAGCCGTAAGGTAGCTGTGTGCCATATTTCTACGAAAACATGTTTATATTGAGATCTTTATAAGACTTAGATCCCCAAGACTTTCAATATAAATGCAAAAAAATGTGTGTTTATCATGCAGGTACTAGGGCAATAGATGGAGACTAGACTGAAAAACACTGAAGTATTTATTTAGACTGGAGTAGAGTAATAAAACACCAGATCGGTCAAGACTGTCAAAGAGCAATAGACTGAAAAACATTGACATATTTATTTAGACTGGAGAAGTGTAATAAAAGACAGAATCGGTCAAAACTGTCGAAGAGCAATTGTCCATCCTAATTATTATTATTTTCTTGGCTTAAAGCTCAATGTAGATGTCTGGAATTTCAGAAATCAATGCAAGTGCTTTAAACAGTTTACTTTAAATTCTCACACACTACAAGGAGACTCGAGTCGAAAAGGAGGTTCCCAGGTTACTGATTTCACCTGCATCTTGGTAGAAATAATTACCATATATGACCCAGTTTGTGTTACAGCATGCTTTTTTTATGGGTTCTATGTAAGCCTTGCTCAGAACCACATGACAGTTTTGCTGCAGGGTGTTTACATGACACATGATCCTGTTTTCCTGTCCCAACCCAGAGGGAGGAACTGAACTACTCCGAACCTCTCTTGCCAAAACTATTATATAAGCTTCAGAACAGATATGTATTCTTTCTTTTTTTAAAACCTAAAGATGAAAATATGTCCTTCCCTGAAAAATGAGTGCACAGACGCCTACATTTTCAAATAATACTACAGCCGAGACACATGTGCTGTACACTTCAAGGCCACTCCTGGATCTGATTTCAGCTTCCTGGTACGTTTTCGTTCCAGCAACTCAGAGGACAAAATGTTAGTGCAGGCCTCCCTTTTTTCTTTTTTTTCTTTTAAAAAAAAAAAAAGAGACCGCTGTCTAGTTAAAAAATCGAACATGTTGTACTTGTTCTAGGACATGTTCCACTGCCAAGGAAAACTCACAATTTGCATACATGAATAGCCAAGAACAATGACTAAGTTCACACACAACATCTCACACCTTGCCATCACCACGTTTTGCACTGAAAAGCAATCTAATCATCTGCTCAGTCATTTCATGATTAGATCACATCGCCTGGTGAGCAGAAGGAAGAGGTTCTCTGTGCTGTGATCATTCTGAAGTGATCGATTTCACTGCAAGTCGATTCCTTTTCTGATCCTATATTTAACCAGGTGAAAGGTCACCTTGTGTATATTAAACTGGATCCCACAGCTGAATCCCACAACCAAGCAAGCTTAAACTTGGTTAAACATGTTACTCCAATCCCACCCATGCTTCTTGAAAGTGTAACGTGAGCTGTTATTACCTCTTATCTAATTCACCTGATTTAAATCTGGGGTTGTTTACCACTGTCTCTCTCCAAGAAAGAAATCCAATCCAAGCCTAATAAAAGGCCCCTTTAAGGTGGACTGATTTATTTCCAACACCAAAACAAAGAAGTTTGCTTGGACCTAATTTGACAGCATTTTCAAATGGAATAAGACTTGTACTGATGATGCAAGGTTTACATGCGCGTGAGTTAAATCCTAAAATAATACTCCTTAGAAACAAATTTATATTATTAAAAGAGTTACTATAAGCCTAGGCAATACAGTAGCATCCATTCCAGCATCTGGGACAAACCTGATCAGCCTTAAACTCATGGACTAAGCACATATAGCCGTAAACAAACTACATAGCTATACATTTTTTATTTTTTATTTTTTTTAAAAATCGCAAATTCTGTATTATAAGAGTTTACAAACATTTCTAGCTTCGCTGCAAAGATACCATGCAGCCTGGCTTGAAAACGGCTCCACCTTAAATATGGGCGGTATTTTGGAGCTCCCTCTGTAAGAAGCCTGAATAAAGCCTGAGCATCACCAGGCGACACAAACATACACACACGGGAACGAGTTCAACAACTTTAAGGAACGTTTCTTTTTCAATAGATAAACGGTAAATATCTCAACGCTTACTTTAACATTCATTTCGACGGAAAATAATCTTTTAACAAATGTATCTCTACCTAAGAGAGACGGTTTGCTGTGCGTCTTCGGTTGAATCGAGTCGTTCGAAGTGTCTGCGTTGATTATACGATTATATTGTTCAATAATATTGTTCGTTGTGCTTTTGTTTCTTATTTCAGCTTTATTCTGTAATGGTTTCAATGTACGATGTGTTCTTAATGGGGTCAGAAACTGGTCTGATCCGGTTTTCGAGCTTAATTGTCTCGCGCGGGCGCGCGCTTGTCAGGGATACTGGATTCGTTTTTAAAATATAATTAATGTATATAAACATCAGCATCAATAAGCCATGCATTTATCTTTCTATTCCTACAAAAATAAGTTATGTATGTTAGTGTGCTTTTTTTATTTTTATTTTTTTAAATGTGGTTGAATTAACAGTTTGATGCGCCGTGTGTAAATAAGAAGCTACACATTTAACCTTGTTTCTCATATTTTAGATTTATTTGGATTTAGATTTATCAGCCTAGATATCTGACCCGTTTTCTTTATCTCGCATTATTTTAAACCGGCTCAGTTACCCTAATACCCCACGTTGCCGTATAAATGGATGCTGACGCCGCATTGCCGGTTACACTGATGCAACACCGCTTCCTGTTTGCTCGAGACTCCGCCTTTTCTCGTGTATTGAACGCGGTGTGTAAATCCCTACACTGTTTCTTTGTAGGTTGTGCTCAAACAAGGCAGCCAAAATGTCCAACGATGCCGAGGTCGACATGAAGGACGTGGAGCTGAACGAGGTGGACCCGGAAAGGCAGCCCATGACCGCGGGAAACGGTGATGCCGGCTCAGCTTTGGCTGTGAAAAACGGCATCGTGAAGGTCAAGATGCCTGAAGAGCAGGAATCCAAATTCACTGGACTGTCTAAAGAGGAGCTGTTGAAAGTAGCTGGAACTCCAGGGTATGGGCTTCTTTCTCCTAACCACTGCATTTCCTTTTATACCGATCATGGAGGTAATCAGAACCGTTTTCTCTTTAGCTGGGTGCGAGCCAGATGGGCGCTCCTCATCCTCTTCTGGCTCGGTTGGCTTGGCATGCTGGCCGGTGCCATTGCCATCATCGTACAGGCTCCTCGGTGCAAGCCGCTTCCTGAGATGAACTGGTGGGATTATGGGCCCCTGTACCAGATTGGAGATGTTGAAGCATTTGTAGGATCTTCTGGTCTTGAAGGTAAGGTGGATGATGCAATAATGAGAACTCTTAAATGTCAGGCTGTTTCACGGAAGTTAGTAAGGCTACGCTAAAACCCAGGGAGGCATCCATGTGCTCATAAGCACATGCTGACATTTCCTGTTGCTCTTGAACACACTGCCTTAGATTTACACTTCTTCTAAAATATCTTTTCTAAGTTAAGAAAAAAAATGTAAGCTGCTGTAGGTTGAATAGTTGTTTGAGGGACATTATCTTTTTAAGAAGACCAAATGGGAATGTGGAAGTTTTCAACCTTCCAGTATTAAAAATTCCATTTGAATGTATAGGATATTGGTGAATATTTGTTCATTTAGGGCTTGGTGTATGTGTTGCAGTATATTTCATGTGCTTTGAGGGGGGCAGCTAGAAAGAAGAGCTAAAAGAACTAAACTAAATGGTGCTTCTCTTCAGGTTTGGAGGCGAAGGTTCGTTCTTTGGGACAACTGAAGGTGAAGGGTCTGATTGTTGGTCCTATTCATGTGTCCACTACTGATCAACCTGACAGCCTGAATTTGACAGAGATTACCCCTTCTGTTGGCAATCTGACTGATCTGGAGGCGGTTATTAATACAGCACACAAGAAGGGTAAGTTATTTGTGCATTATTGCATAATTAAGTGCAGCTCTACATTAGAATATTTTTCTGCATAATATACTACAGCGACTCCTTTACCTTTTTCTTTAGGCATCTCTGTGGTTTTGGATCTGACCCCTAACTACAAAGGATCTGAGCCGTGGTTCTCTAATACATTGGTGACAAATGTGGCAGAAAAAGTCAAGGTAGGAATATCAATCTTGTTCTTATAGTGCCTCAAAATTCCGGTATGGTATCTGTTCATTTTGCTGGTTATTTATTTATTTATTTATTTATTTATTTATTTATTTATTTATTGTTTTCCTTCAGGTTGCCACTGATTACTGGTTGAGTAAAGGTGTTGACGGTATCCTGCTATATGGTGTTGATCGTGTTGCCACTGTTGTACCATCGATTTGGAATAGCATAAGGGAGACTGTCAGTAATCACACTAAAGAGGAGAAGAAAAAGTAAGCATAAATCACCAAATGTTATCAGTAGCTAAGTAGGGATCAGATGTGTTATGTGTTATTCTTGCTTTTTAAAATATTATACTTCAGTGTGAATCAATCTTTAATCATAGGAAAAGTTCTGTTTTTTGAAACCTGTTTGTTCTGATTGAAGGGTCTTAATCGGAGTTACCAGCTCGACATCTCCTGGTGAGGTGAACAAGCTGCTGAATCTCACTGGTGTGGATTTGCTCCTTTCTGACGTCCTGAAGCAGAAATATGGCTCAGACATTGGTCCAGTTGTGCAGACACTCTATTCCCCGAACGGCACCCGACCGGCTTGGAACTTGGGTCACCGTGTCAGGGGACACACAGCTAACATTCAAGATTCTGTGAACGTCAAAATGGCCCAGTTGCTGTTGCTTACCTTGCCTGGTACTCCCGTCTTCAACTACGGTGATGAAATTGGACTTAAGGATGAGGTAAGAATACCTGATGTGGGAATTTCTGAGAACTTTAAACAGTGATGTGGATTTGTTCACTGATTTTTTTTTAATTATTTTTTTTAATTCATTTCTGATTTAGGGTACATTAACTCCGGTGATGATCTGGGACATGTCCGACACAAATGAGACTAAGAAGGTAATGAAAATGACTACCTTGCACAGTCACTGAGGTACACTAGATACTGAATGAAGCTCATCCCATGGTAGACAAATGGAGGGGAGAGAAATTAATTGGTTCTCATTTTGTTTGCCATTACTTTATATATGTTGTCATTACTATGTATTTAGCTACCTTGCATGTGTAAATGGTGGTTTGTGCCCTTTTTATGTCTGGCACTAACAAAGTCCAGCCTTATTCTGAAGCCATTTCTTCAAAGTTTGGAATTTAAAAAGTAGTTCAGACTGGGGGGGAAATAGCCAGGATGAGTTGTCCACCCCTTCCATTTAGCTCATGATGTCTGACTCCCCAAACGTTTCTTTTTCTGCAGGCTGAGGTGGAACGGATGAAGTCTCTCCGCACATTCTTCGAGACTGTGAGTGGCCTGAGAGGGAAGGAACGCTCCCTACTGCATGGAGATTATGTGCCTCTATTCAACGACGCCACTACTCTCGCATACTTGAGGGCATGGGACCAGAGCCAACGCTACATAGCTGCATTCAACTGGTCTCCTAATGATCCAGTCACACTGCAACTGAAACATGAAATGCTTCCTGAGAAAGCCACAGTTGTTGTTGACACTAAGCAGGAAAAAGTGGCTTCTGAGCGATCCATGAACTTAGCCCAGTTAGTCCTGGAGCCACAACAGGCTGTTTTGCTTAAGTTCCCTTATGTTGCATAAAATGTTGTCCTAAAAAATTTTAGTCTGATTATTGGGTATTGTTACATGTATTTTATGAAGTATAGTTACTGTTGTACTAAAAAGGTACAGAATTGGAAAGTAAAATAAAAATGCATTAATAAAATGTGAGTGTGCACACAGTCAAACCCAATGGTCCTCATCAAAAACATTCCGAATTTTGGTGGTAGTAATGCAATTTTCTGGTTGTGAATGATGTTACTGTATTTGATATGATGGTGTTAACGAAGACATGTGGAAAAAGTAGCATTTAAAATAAAACGTGGAACAGAATTCATGCTTTCTGCTTGATGTATTTCTTTGCCATTTTCATGAGGTTATACTTCGTTTTATAAAGAGAATCGTAACGCTTTTCGCCAGCGAGAATTTGCCCGAGGGGTTAGATATGAAGAGTCTGGGTCTTTATTTAGAACAGTTCATTACGCATGAGGAGCGCTCCAGCTCACCTGGCTAGTATAACCCGACACAAGTGGATATAGGTTGAACAGTGAGCATGCTGAACACTAATTCAGATACTTTGGTTTACTTAAACACACAAAAAAGTCCTGGTGACCATGTTCTTAAGGTTTCAGAATTTGAAGTGGGTTCCACATCTGTGGATTATTATGGAAAACTACCTGCTGCATAAACAAGGAAAGATGAGGAAAGTCTAGAGGGATGAACAAAATGGGCAGTAGGCAATAAAACACTGTTTCCTAATTGGAGGCTTAATCGCATTTTAAACGTGTTTCCGAATGTGTCGGATAATCAGCAATACCTGCATCATATGGACCCAAGGGCACAGGTTGTCCTGAAATGTGCAGGACAGGGGTTAGGCCAGGGCCAGGGTTGGGCCTGTGGTTGAAAACTTTAAGGCATGAAAGCCTGTGAGTACATAAGTCATAAGTCTTTTTTTCATTCTTAACGTGTTTATTTTGTACAACTCCCTCCGAGTGCAGGGTTAATGTCCTTGTTTCTTAAATAAGATAAGCTATTTAGACATCGCCGCCATCCCTGAGGTGGACTGCAAAGGTCCGGCTTGTCTCTTTAAGAATCATGCGCATCCCCTCCTCCCCTCAGTGACTCCCTGACGCATTGCAGGTGGACGGGAACCAATCAAATCGCATGGTTTTGGTCAGCTGATACGCGCCAACCGCCTTCTATATATAAACCCACTCATAGCGCCGTTCAAACTTTGAGAGGAAGGTTTAGGTTATCTGTTATTTGTAGCCGTGAGGTAGTTTTAGTTACCGCTGGGCACGAGGAAAAAATTACAGTTGTGTGTGTTCTGCAACAAAAGTAATCAAATCTAGGGAATCTTTTCGGGTTTGCTTCGCTTCCATTGCCATCTGGCGCAGGCGCACCATAGCGACAGCACAGTTGCTAGGGGGTGCGGCGGCCCGCTTTCGACCCAAGAACGGAGGCGGAGTGATCCTGAAATTTGGGCGCACAGCGGTTAGCTGCGGAAAGGAAAGCGGAACAGAGGCGAAATTAGCTGCCTAATTTATCTACGTAGAGACAGAATAACCAACTGAATCACAAACTATAGCAATGGTAAGTAATAAAGCTTTCGGTTTGAACATTTACATGCGAATGGAAATATATCTCTTGTTGAGTGGAATGACTTGGCTAACCAGTAAGCTAGCTAACAATTGAATCGACTGCTGCAGTACATTGCCTATGTTAGCCAGCGCAGGATGCTAATCGGTCTACTGTTCCGTATCGTTCACGTGAATCGATATTTATCGACCGATATTTTTTTCTTCAGTAGTGACGATTTAATATCTAATTTCGTTAGAGCCTCATCGTTCAAATGGGATTAAACCTCAGGTCCAACGCTCGATGCAGTCAGCCGGCAGTTGCCAAGCACTAACAGCTAAAGCTAATCGTGCTAAGGAGAATGTATGCGTATTTAATAATGAGGTATAGCTAACTAGCTAAGCTACGCAGCAGACACCTAACATCACCAGGTCATCCAAATACATGCTGACAATTGATTATAAGTTATATACAAGAGAATAATGCTAGTTTAGTTTTAGACTTTATTTGTAATTCCTTATACCTATAAGGCAATCTTGGAAAAACCACTCATGAGAGATTTAGCCTAATGGTTCCAGTTCCCCATTTTCCCATCCCGATGATTTCCATTAGTCCCTTCCTTCTTGAGGTTACGGTTCTGTTGCCATTAAGTGGGTTTTGGTGCTTCTTAATGAGAGATTTCCCCATGACATCAGTGCTTTGGTTTCTGTGCAGATGCAAATCATATCGAGTCCATTTGAACAACCATTAAACCACAGCTCAGTATTGCAAAGGTGACCATCACCAAGCTCTCGTAGGATGGCTATGAATCCCATTGGAAACTGAAGTGCATCTTGATTCGAAACCTTTTAGATCATTATGATGAAGTTATCTTTATTTGTCACATCTACATTACTGCATAGTGACTTCGCATATCCCGTCCTTGGGGGTTGTGGTCAGAGCGCAGGGTCAGCTTTGATGCAGCACCCCTGGAGCAGGGTGGGTTGGGGGCCTTGCCAACCCAAGGGCTCAACGGTGGCTGTGCTGAGGCTTGATCCCAGATCTTCCTATCAACAACCCAGGGCCTTAACCACTTGAACTACCACCGTCCTCTGATGTTTGTAAAACACCATGTTTAACCCGTTACCAAGCGACATTATTGTAAAATAACAACCATAACTAGATTGTTTCTAACAGATGTTTTCTGTCTAACAGGCTGATCAACTAACTGAGGAGCAGATCGCTGGTAATTCATATTCAACATCTTAAATATGCTTCTTTTTCCCGTCTCATCTCCTGTCTTAGTAATTATACCTGACTAAACTATTACTCTGTGTTTAAGAATTCAAGGAGGCCTTCTCACTATTTGATAAAGACGGTGATGGCACCATTACCACCAAAGAGCTGGGGACGGTGATGCGCTCTCTAGGGCAGAACCCTACCGAGGCTGAGCTCCAGGACATGATCAACGAAGTGGATGCTGACGGTGAGGGGATGTTTACCTGTGCACTTACCTATAAATGTCCTCAATCAGAAATGTAATAGGGCGTGGTTAATCAGATTTCACATCTTTAACACACAGGTAATGGGACGATCGATTTCCCTGAGTTTCTCACAATGATGGCGAGGAAGATGAAGGACACCGACAGCGAGGAGGAAATCAGAGAAGCCTTCCGGGTGTTTGACAAGGCAATGACTGCTCCATGTTTGGGCTAGAGCGATAATGTTTTTCAAATATCACTAGATGTTTATGTAAATATTGGGTAACGAGCGACGTTGTTTCTATTTAGGACGGAAATGGCTACATCAGCGCTGCAGAGTTGCGTCACGTCATGACGAACCTGGGAGAAAAGCTGACCGACGAGGAGGTAGATGAGATGATCCGAGAGGCCGATATTGATGGGGACGGCCAGGTCAACTACGAAGGTTGGTATTGTTTTATTTTCATTTTTTAAAAATTTTTCTAGAGTGAATTTTACTTCTGCAAAAGGTTGCATTATTAAAGTGTCTGTGTGATGTAAGGCAGTCCTTACAGGAAATTAATTTGAGTTAGAACAAAGGTAGAAGTTGTACATTTTGTCTATTTTTCTAATGAAAACTTTCATCTTAAACAAGTTTAATGATTAGCATGTTGAAATGTATTTTAACATAAATATTGCACATTTGAGGCTCATTGCTATAAGAGTGACCATCCTCTTTAGACGTTGACCTAAGCGGTGCATACCTTTTGGCTTCAGGATGCATTGTAAATACAGACAAGTCCATTTAAACATGGATGCTGTTGTGCTTCTTGAACTCATCAACCCCTCTGACTTTCAGAATTTGTCCAGATGATGACTGCAAAGTAAAACTGGAAACCCAAAGGACTACAGCAGACCAAACAGTGGGCAGCATTCTCACTGTCAACCTTCAACAAGCATTCACACCGTCCTCCTACTGCTTTCCATGGCTTAGTTCTCACTCCACCTTTTTCTCGTTTCTTCAGTTCAACTCTCCCCTCCTCTCCTCTGCTCTGCCTGTTTCCCCCGTCCCTCCCCAACTTGTTTTCCTCGTCTTCACCTCATTATTATTCCATAAAAATCAAAGAAATGTTTACATATAATCTAAGATAAAAAAAAAAAATACTTAAATATATGATGTAATACATGTATCAATATTTTAAAAGTTATATAACATATACTATGGGGAACAGCAAATGCATGCTTTATTTGGTTTTGGCATGTTTCTGTGCTTCTCTGCTTGCCTTGTTTTCAAACTTGCTCGCTCTCCTTTAACTCTGCATGTTTCTCATGCAACCTCTGCTCAGTGGTCTTAGAACTGTATGGTGAATAACCATTCATGGATATCAGGGGCTTTTAATGATTAAGTGGTCCAAAATGTACATGTAGTGTTAGCTGAGTAGTGGCAGTTTATTGTAATTGAGTGCATAGTAACTACACAGACTAGATACTGAAAACTTTTAGGGGGGGGACAATACAGTAGAAGATTTGGCCTAGGATAGTCCAGGCATGAATAGGGGAGCAATATTTTGCAAAGAATTGTACTACTTCTGCACACCTTTTAGCAAAGGACAAAGGCAGACACTAAGCGACGAGGTTTTAGTCTTAAACACAAACCTAGTCTTAAAAAGCTCTATCGGTCCAGTCCCAAGTAAATGCCATGATCTGTTCTAGGCTAGAGAGGTCTGATGGCTCATGTCGGAGGATTTCCCAGCTGTTCAACATGTTTATTTTTATTTTTTCTATAGGCTGAATTTAGTTGTTTTGAGCGGTTGCAGTGTGTAAGTTTCGTATTGACGATGTAAAATAACTTCCATGTGGACGTATGGTCTTTAGATTTTTATGCTGCACTGTGTCCAATCCATCCATTCATGTCCTGTAGCTTATTCAGTGGACCATTTCCGGGTTGGGAATAAACACATTTAAGCTGCGTACAACGTTCTTCCTGCAAGGTATTGGTAAGTGTGCGTAAGATGTACTTGTAGAAAGCACATTATTATTATTATCATTGAAACAGACTGAGGATTAGATCGAATTGCCCGTCTGTCAGTGTGCATCCTTTGAAAATTTTAAGTCATCGTAGCACCTACTTAACACTCCAGTTAATAACAAGCAAAAGTATAAGTTCAAGTCGACTACGGAGGCTGGTGCATGGACAAAACCTGCAGGAAGGGTGATGTACTGTGCTTAAAACCTTGCATCCTCTATAGTGACAATCTGTCTTTTCTACTGTTATGAATGTATTTTTTTAAATGTAATTTTAACCATTTATTCTAAGGGCTGGTTTCCCAGAATAAGCCTAACCTTGGACTAAAAAGGCGTTTCAATGTAGAATCACTGGCTTGGGCTAAGATTGGGCTTAATGCCTGGAAAAAACACCCTTCCTTCTTTCCTGCTCATATTGTCATTTAGGGAACATTGAAGTTATGCGTTCCATTGCAGAACTGTTATTCTTGCTAAATAAACTTCTGGGACTTGTGTTTCTATACTGAGAGACTCGTGTGTTTTTATTGCAAGTGTATTGTTTAGGGAATATTTTGTTTTCCCTACACCTACAGTACATTAAAAATGCTATATATTATAGTAAATGTCCTTGAATATTATGCACATAAGCAATTCTCAGTATTTATTTTTCATTTGCTCTATCCTTGTGGTTTATAGCAAACTGTACCAGGCTGACCACTAATTTCCGATATGATTTTGGCTTTTTATGTCTAGTAATAACACATTATGACCATGTAGATTATTCTTTGGATGTTTAGGATTTTTCATTGTACCCAAAATGTAGATAGATATTTCATATTCGAGATGTTTGGTTTCCAAATCAGTTTTATTTTTCCATTTTAGCTAATACGTGACATGCATATTGTGTCTCTCAGTGAGCGAACTGCATCTATAAATTTGCTTCAATGTTAAACAAGTCTATTTGAGATGGTCTGACTCATGTCCTTAAATGATTCTTGCCTGGAACTTCCTTTTAGTAAGCTGTATAAATGGTGAGTGTATTTTATTAGTTTCCTCAACATTTCTAAGAACTGCCAGCTTCCACCGTTGCCTATTCCCTTGAAACAACAAATTGGTTGGAACAAATAAGGGCCTGAAATGTGTACATGGAAATGTGCTTTAGGATGCTTCCAGAAATTGGTGTTTAATGTTATTTAGATGTAATGATGGTAAAAAATCAGACGGTTACTGTTTTTAAGAATAATTGTTTTGCTGTTTGAACCTAAACTTGGGTTTAATGTGAAGGCTGCCAGAAGATAAAAATAAACAGAAATGTCAGCTTAAATGTGTAAGTTTAATGCAACAAGGAATATTAATATGATGAAATCTTTATTTGAACAGTGCAATTAGTTTATGTTCAAAAATAATTATATTAATAATATATATATCAGGCATAACATTATGACCACCTGCCTAATAATGTCTTGGTCCCCCTTTTGCTGCCAAAACAGCCCTGACCCGTCCTGCACTGTGTATTCTGACAGCTTTCTATCAGAACCAGCATTAACTTCTTCAGCAATTTGAGTAACAGTAGCTCGTCTGTTGGATCGGATCACACGGTCCAGCCTTCTCTCCCCACGTGCATCAGTGAGCCTTGGCCACCCATGACCCTGTCACCGGTTCACCACTGTTCCTTCCTTGGACCACTTTTGATAGATACTGACCACTGCAGACCGGGAACACCCCACAAGAGCTGCAGTTTTGGAGATGCTCTGATCCAGTGGTCTAGCCATCACAATTTGGCCCTTCGTCAAACTCCCTCAAATCCTTACGCTTGTACATTTTCCTGCTTCTAACACATCAACTTTGAGGATAAAATGTTCAGTCTAATATATCCCACCCACTAACAGATGCCATGATGAGGAGATCATCAGTGTTACTCACTGTCAGAGGTCATAATGTTATGCCTGATCATATATATATATATATATATATATATATATATATATATATATATATATATATATACTGGCTTTAATAAGCAAAGTCAGTACATTAATGTTGGTGTGAAAGAGGTGAAAGTGCTGTGTCTCGGATGATTTGATGATTTGGTTTAGGTTAGGAGGTTTAAACTTTTACCACCAAGAAGAATGCTGGATTTGTAATAGTTTAGATAGACTAGCAAAGATTTGCCTGTAACAGTTATACTTAAAAGTCCTTCCCTCCATCACGATCATTCGCATTTAACAAAAGCATTCGAAACAATAGTCACATAAAATACTAAAGCGAATCACGTACTGTATAAATAACGGCAACGTTTCTAAAAGCTTAGACGCTTGAAAACAGTGTTTTAACGAACGGTATGTGATCCTGCGCGCTTAGTCCCGCCCATCTAGGAAGCTTGGAATAAACGTCCTTAATCAGACGATCCATACTGGGTAACTTTTTTTGATTGGCAGCACCTGTAACGAATAGCTTGACGTCACTCCGTGAGCCAGCCACTAGGGTCAATGACAAGCTTTCCAAAAGAAAGAATTCCGGATGTTGTCCTAACCAATAAGTGCGAGGCATACAGCCTGGGTCATGAGAAATAGAAGGCTGCACGCGATAAAACGGTGCCTTCGGTGCAAACCAATAGCGAGTGACTTGTTACAGAGTAGCTGGCTTCCAGAAAGTTCACTTTCCTTTTTTTCCCTTCTTCTTCTTCTTCTCTCGGATCCACATCGAGAGAGAAAAGAAATATAAAGGCATCACTGTACCGTGCATGCACGCTGTCCTTAATAATAAACACTGACGTGTGATCTATAAAGTCTCGAGCGCAGGCTTTATTCATGATGCCAGTAGCATTTCAGCAGGTTTGGCGTACGCACGTTTAATATTCTCAGAAAGTTGCGTTGGATCGGGATCTGCTGTACAGGTCTGCCGACTGCTTGAGACTCGCCATCAGTTTCCTGGCACGTAGTTTTTTTCCCCTCGGTGCAAAGATAAAAGGTAAGCCTGCATCCATCCGTCTATCTATCCATCAATTCATCCATTCATTATTCACAGTGTGAGTATTTTAGAAAAAGACCTGCATTTAGTCTCGAGGCTTACCTGTCTGGTACTGTCCAAAGAAGCTGCTAATTATGGCTCTCTGCTTCCTGGATTGCAAACTAAAAAAAGGGTTTAAGTTTATTTTAGAGCCTGTGTACATTATATGTATTACTGTGTGTGTGGTGTTATGTGCACCAATGTCCGGAAGTCTGACCCATCCTAACGATAATTGCACGACGTCAACGAATGTTTCGTCACACCAGAGATTTTTATTTCATTTGACTCCATTTCAGAATTGTGCAGAATTCATATAAAACCTCAATTCTATTTTCTCCTAGTAGTAATAGTAGTTCTTGGTAAAAAGTTTACTAACTCGACTCCAAGCAACTGTCATGAATGAATACCAGCAGGCATGGAGCAGGAAGCTGGAGTCTCTCCAGTCTTTCACTTTGCAGCTGTCTCTGTTTTCTGATGATTTAGTTATTAAGTATCCATGAACACGCCATTTTAAGGCATTAAAAATAACACGCATAGCACAACCTCTTGCTATTTTTATAGTCCGCGTCCGTGAAAGGATTATATTTACTTATCTTAAATATTTGGGCGTGAATATGCAAATTAGAAACGCCCCTCTCTCCCGTAAAATTATATATATAATTATATATATATATAAAATTTTATATATATATAATTTTATATATATATCATGCCAGGGTTATATATATATATATATATATATATATATATATATATATATATATATATATATATATGATCCTGGCATGATAGAGTTTGCATATGAGAGACCTGATTATTTGACCAATCAGATTTTAGCATTCCGGGGCGCATTGGAATAAATTAAAACAAGTGATTGTAGCATTTTGTGTGTTCTAGCATGTAGCACAAACGCAGTGTTTACACTTCCATCAGATATATTTACCTGCAGATCTTGCATAATTTTTCCTACGAATTTACTCTATATTGCCAAAAGTTTTGGGACACCCCTCCAATACATTGAAGCCCATTAGTTCCAGTAAAAGGAACTCTTAATGCTTCAGCTTCATACCAAGACATTTTGGACAATTTCATGCTCCCAACTTTGTGGGAACAGTTTGAGGATGACCACTTCCTGTTCCAACATGCACACCAGTGCACAAAGCAAGATCCATAAAGACATGGATGAGTGAGTTTGGTGTGGAGGAACTTGACTGGCCTGCACAGAGTCCTGATCTCAACCCCACAGAACACCTTTGGGATGAGTTAGAGAGGAGACTGTGAGCCAGGCCAAAACTGGGATGTCTGCATTCACATGCACATGAATGTAATATGGAGTTTTCCCAACCTTTGCAGCTATAACAGCTTCAACTCTTCTGGGAAGGCTTTCCACAAGGTTTAGGAGTGTGTTTATGGAAATTTTTTACCATGGCTCTAGAGGCGCATTTGTGAGGCCTGGCTCGCAGTCTCCGCCCTAATTCATTCCAAATGTGTTCTGTGGGGTTGAGGTCAGGACTCTGTGCAGGCCAGTCAAGTTCCTTCACACCAAACTCGCTCATCCATGTCTTTATGGACCTTGCTTTGTGCACTGGTGTGCAGTCATGTTGGAACAGGAAGGGGTCATCCCCAAACTGTTCCCACAAAGTTGGGAGCATGAAATTGTCCAAAATGTCTTGGTATGAAGCTGAAGCATTAAGAGTTCTTTTCACTGGAACTAAGGGGCTGAGTCCAACCCCTGAAAAACAACACCTGAATTCAATGTATTGGAGGGGTGTCCGAAAACTTTTGGCAAAATAGTGTAGATACCCGGCTAGTTCAAGTAGACATGAATAGGTTTTCCTCAGTAACATTAGCTAAGATAATTAGCTATCGGTGTGTGGATTCTTTGGCTAGAAATGTTAAGTTACCTCGTCATCCTTTAATAATTTACATTAAGGTGCTAATGCGTTCAATGCCAAGATTATTTTGTGAGATTGGAACCTTACGTTAGTTATTGTTGACTTGTTTATTGCTAGTTTGTGCAGAAATTATATAACTGGCATTTGAAGAATAGAAGTTTGTTTGCTTAGGGTTTACATATAAACTTATTTACTGGCTTTGTGACCTTCTTTTTTTTTTTTTTTAATGAGCCATTTCTTGGCTATTGCTTAAAGTGTGAATATAAGACTCCTTGTGTAGCACAGCAATTTACCCGCAGTTATTGATTAAAGAATGACGCATCATACTTTTCATCCGTTTAGTTACGTGTACTGCTGTGGAATGTTTACGAGAGAAGTTATCACACACGTTATAGCAGCTATAAACAGTTCTTCTAACACCAGCCTGTCTCCCTCTTAAAGATGAAAAATACACCTTACGTTAGCAAAACCTAGCAAAATCTTACGTGAAAACCTGAAAACGCAAAGTCGTCTGCTTCATGTCTCGCCTGTAGTGTTATCACGAGACACTCTGGAATTATTAAATAAACTTCGTTTTGTAGAAAGCTTTTTTTGATAACCACCCATTTTCAACAAATTAATTAATAGCCTTACATTAAATGAGTTGTTAATGTTCGACTTAGTGCATTAATATAAAACCTGTGATTTGAATTATAGCTGGAAATATTGTCATTGCTGTGCTCTGAGAAAACGACTCAACGCCTTCTGCCCAATCAGATGTGATTTTCAATATTAACAGAATTTATTGTAGTTTTTGTGTATTCTTGTAATACACACCGATCAGGTATAACATTCTGAGTAGTGACAGGTGAAGTGAATAAGACTGATGATCTCCTCATCATGGCACCTGTTAGTGGGTGGGATATATTAGGCAGCAAGTGAACATTTTGTCCTCAAAGTTGATGTGTTAGAAGCAGGAAAAATGGACAAGCGTAAGGATTTGAGCGAGTTTGATGACGGACCAAATTGTGATGGCTAGACCACTGGATCAGAGCATCTCCAAAACTGCAGCTCTTGTGGGGTGTTCCCGGTCTGCAGTGGTCAGTAACTATCAAAAGTGGAGCAAGGAGGGAACAGCGGTGAACCTCCGACAGGCTCATGGGCGGTCAAGGCTACCGGTGGCTGGCCCGTGTGATCCGATCCAACAGACGAGCTACTGTTGCTCAGATTGCTGAAGAAGTTAATGCTGGTTCTGATAGAAAGGTGTTAAATACACAGTGCATGACGGGTCAGGGCTGTTTTAGCAGCAAAAGGGGGACCGAGACAATATTAGGTAGGTGGTCATAATGTTATGCCTGGTCGGTGTATGATGTAAGATGTGATACAAGTACGTTCATATTGTTTGATCCATGTTTACACTTGCAACAATCTGTATGTCAACCAGATTTGCTACATTTACTTCACCTTTTATATTTTTCTAATGTATCTGAGTGTAATTTTCTGTGCAAATCTCAACATTATTTGAAATGGTTAATAGTAAGGGCTAATGATGCTCTTACTCACAACTGTAGTATTGTTTTAAGTCTGAGTATGAACAGACTTGTAGTATTAATGTCACCTCCAGGCACATATATTCATCTGTTAAACTTATCTGTTAACATCTTGTTATTCCTCTCTTCTAATTCGTTTTATGATGAGAATTTGGTAAGTATCTTCCTTCAGGTTCTTCTGAATGTGCTGAGTCAGCGTTATTTTCAGTGTGTTGAAGAGAAGTGCCGTCTCTAGATCTTTTAGTAGTGAGGAGGAAATGCTTGATTAGAGACCGAGGACACATCTGTTTGTCATAATGGTTCTTGATCTGTGATAAAAGAAAAAAAAAGGCTTTGGCATGTTTTAAATCCAGTAACTTGGCAGTTTAGAGAAAGTAAAGCTGCTTGCTAGTACTGACTCCACAGTCTGACTCCGTCAGTACTTCACCTCTGACTGATATCTTATGAAGGCCAGCAGGTGCCAGTTAATATGATCCCATGCCGGTGTATTAAGAAACCTGATGCCTGTAGTTGAATCCAGCTCAAGTGCAGCTGATAATGGAGGAAATTTGTTGGTAGAGTGCATGTCCATTTACTTTTTGAAAGAGTATTATTGTGAATATCTTAATATTTATATTCTATAATAATTATGGCTGTGCTGATTAAAAACACATGAGACTGAATGACAAAATTCCTTGTCTTATTTTTTAGTGCTACTGTACAACTTTAAGATGTAAAATCAACAGAGCTCTTCTGTTGCCCTCTTTATTTTAGTTTGAAGGAGGCGTGGCTTATACAGAGGTCAGTCCCAGTGAAGGAGGTGTGGCCTATACAGAGGTCAGGCCCAGTGAAAGAGGCATGGCCTATACAGGTGTCAGTCCCAGTGAAAGAGGCGTGGCCCATACAGCTATCAGTCCCATTGAAAGAGGCGTGGCCTATATAACTGTGTCTCACTGAAAGAGGCATGGCCTATACAGGTATCAGTCCCAGTGAAAGAGGCGTGGCCATACAAGTGTCAGTCCCAGTGAAAGAGGTGTGTCCTATACAGGTGTCAGTACCAGTAAGAGTCATAGCCTATACAGCTGTGAGTCCCAGTGAAAGAGGTGTGGCCTATACAGCGGTCAGTCCCAGTGAAAGAGGTGTGACCTATACAGTGGTCAGTCCCAGTAAAAGAGGTGTGGCCTATACAGCTGGCAGTCTCAGTGAAAGAAACATTATCTCTTACCCTGTCAGTCCTGGTGAAGGTCTGGTCTATGCATAGTGAAGGAGGTGTGGCGTCCATGCTGGTCCGTCTAGGGGACTGATGTAGCGGTCAAGGCCAGTATACACTTTGTGCACATCAGGATATCATGCCTAGACAATCTTAGAGGGTGACTCATGCATACTAGCATGTGACATGAGCATGTGCTCACATAAATGTAAACAACACCAGAATATCGTGTTTTACGCAGTATGCCATGTTTACCCATCATCCCCTGATCTGATGTGTAGATCTGCCTTTAGTCGTATCCCAAGTCGTCGCAGCAGAAACACTCTCTGCTTCACATATTTTAACAGACTGGTTTGGTGAGCCAGTCTTTCTGGGGGGTGGGTGTGGGGGAGGAGTGTGGTAAGAATATTTTTTGAAAAATCTCAGTGAAACCAGACTACACTTGCTAAAACGTTACTTTAATGCCTTAGTCTTGGCCAGTTTAACCAGTTTACAACTTTATCTTGGCATTTCCCAGTCATTTCAAACTAGTTTTTTTTTACCCCTACATGTTCAGGCAACACAGTCAGAGTATTGTTCTGCTGCCATGGAATGTGATCCTTAAGCAGGGGGTGGACAAAACCGAGAACTAGGTCATTCTGAGACCTTAGTAGATTTACTCACTTGATAAAAACCGACACCTTTAAATGTACTGCTGAAATTGGAATAATAAGCTCGTAGAGAGGAGGAAGGAGGTGGGGGGGGTAGTCCCAAGTAATGGACTAGTATGTATTCCAACCTCACACCCAGTATTTTTTTTTTATTTTTCTTCGGATCCACCTCAACCATAATAAAGCCTTTGCTGGGGATAAAAAAATAATTTAATATGAACGTAAACTGATCTGTATCTTTACCAGATAGCTTACAAAATATTATTTTATTGTTTTTGCATTGGCAAACAAGTGGCAAAATAATACAATTTACTAAGGCATCTACACTACCTTTAATTATATGAGCATGTCATTGAGTAGACTTTAAAATAGGGCTAGATAAAATATTATCATAGTGAGGTATTGATAAATTATGTCACAATATGCTTTTCCGAGCTAGCACAGGTATCTTAATTAATAAATAAATAAATAAATTAATTAATTTCAAATCCTACAGTACTGATTTCCTGGCAGTTGGTTAGCAGACCTACACTATATTGCCAAGTTTTGGGACACCCCTCCAATATAATGAATTCAAGGGTTGGGCTCGGCCCCTTAGTTCCAGTGAAAGGAACTCTTAATGCTTCAAGTCTCCACTCTAACTCATCCCAAAGGTGTTCTATCGGGTCGAGGTCAGGACAGGTGCAGGCCATTCAAGTTCCTCCACACCAAACTCACTCATCCATGTCTTTATGGACCTTGCTTTGTGCACTGGTGCGCAGTCATGTTGGAACAGGAAGGGGTCATCCCCCAAACTGTTCCCACAAAGTTGGGAGCATGAAATTGTCCAAAAATGTCTTGGTATGAAGCTGAAGCATTAAGAGTTCCTTTCACTGGAACTAGGGGCTGAGCCCAACTCCTGAAAAACAACACCTGAATTCAGTGTATTGGAGGGGTGTCCCAAAACTTTGGCAATATATATCCTGTCAAATTATACACTAGTACTTTCAGTTCAGTTCACTTTTATTTATATAGTGCTTTTAACAATGAACATTGTCTCAAAGCAGCTTTACAGAACATAAGAAAGAAAAAACATGCACACAGTCTTAGATGTTTAGACAAAATGATCCCTATTGAGCAAGCCTGAGGCAACAGAGGAGACTGTGGCGAGGAAAAACTCCCTTAGATGGTATGAGGAAGAAAACTTGAGAGGAACCAGACTCAAAAGGGAACCTCATCCTCATGTGGGTGACACTGGACATGAACAATGTCCTTTCTGCAATTTATGTATAGTCAATTGTGTGATGTAGAATGTTAATGTGTGTGTTAGTTAAGAGGTTTTTTTCATCCTCAAAGTCCACATAGGGTTGCCAGCGCTGCTTTGAATACCCAAATCCTCATGAAGCAGAACCCAGCTGGAACTGGCCCATCTCTGTATGCCTTGGGATCCTCGCAGGGTTGGCCTCCGTCTACTGGAGCTGGCACAATCTCTATATGACTCGGGATAGGTAGAAGAAGAGAAACAACTGGAACAGAATTAGCGTAGCTGCTGTGCATAATATTAGCAGCACTAGTTGATGTGTATTTAATCCGATGTACTGGAGTAAAAGGGTATGGGATGTATTAAGTGTATGCCTAGCTAAAGAGAGATGTCTTTAATCTACTTAAAAATAGGTGGAGGTTTAGAACAATTCTTTTGCAGTGTTTAATTTGACCTCCGCAGTATTCACACGTGTGTTAAAGCCGAGTGTAGCTTTTGACCCAATTCACATGTTTAGATATTGCCTAAGTGAGGTAGTGTATATGATAAGTGAGCAGTCTGACCTTGTTCTTGCTTATTTGTTTCTCTTTTCTTTCTCTATTTCTGCTCTAACAGAACAGATATCGTTGTACAGTGCTATCAGTTATGCGCCACGTCACTACTCGTATCCTTGAAGCGTTAGATCGTGTCATTAAACAGGAATTCGTTGTGTTGGCAGGAGCCGATCGTCTGTACTCGGTTCTAGTGCCTTCTGGGAAACATGCCTCATCAGTGCATTCGCTCTCCCTTTTGTCTTCTCCTTCTTCCCCTCTGGTGTTTAATAACCGTTGTTTATTCAGGTGTGCCATTCTTTTCCCTTGCTGCCCTGTTCCTCCTTTTTTTTGGACATCTTTTCAGCCTGGTTTAGTAACAACAGCACGGTGGTGTCTAGTGATTCTTTTGTCCCTGTGAATACACGGTTTCTCAGAGCAGGGAGATGCATAATGGGTCTGGCTGCTTAAGCTCTGTGTGTAGGTGCAATTTTACAAAATCTGGTAATACCAGAACATGGTATGACATGACTTATGGGTGTTGGTGCGTTAGAGGGCATTTAGTCAATTCGGTGTGCCGTGTCGGACATTTCACAAGGCTTGTTTACCATTTGATTTCGCTCGTGTTTGACTTGCAGCTCCGTTTGGTCGTCGTGACCTTCCGACCTCTTTAAAGTCCAGTCTTAGTTTATCTTATCGGATGAAGAAAAACTAATCAGTGGTTTTCAAAGCTGCAGCACAGCAGCAACAAACGCAGGACCTTATTCGAGTTAAAATGCTAATAAGAAAGTGGACCTTGACTTATTTGGAATTGCATTTCTTCTGCATTTATGGGAATTAAAAATGACAGCCCTACAGCTCTTGATTGACAGCTTTATTTCTGAAGATAAAAACGCAAATGCAATCGGGATTGCGGAAGTGTTTAGCATACGGATGGGAGAATGCAATCATATTTCCTAAGATTTCCAAATATGGTCAGTGTAAAACAGGGTCCTCAAATCTTGCCCAGGAGGGCCGGTTCAGCTCCAACCCTGATCAAACTCCTCTACCTGTGATTTTCTAATGATCCTGAAGACACTGATTAGCATGCTCAGGTGTGAGGTTCGAGCTGAAAGTGGATCTTGTGGGCCAGATTTGAGGATCCCTGGTTTAGAGGCTAGAAATCAAATGTTGAAGAACGTTGATGGAGACAAACATGACATGTATACAAAATTCTGACAAAATGCTAAAGCTGAAAAGAATAGAATGCTACACAAAATTAAGTGCTTTAAGCTTTGTCCTGGAATTTCTCATTTAGCTAGTTTATAATGCTAACCTTTCTGCTGGTTTCACCCTACAGATGTTGCTGAAAGTGGGAGGGATGCGTGCCGCTCTGGGTGTGTTAGCGGTGCGCAGGGCCTGCTGTCTGTCTCGCTACACTCATACGGCATCACAGCCGCTGGAGTACAAGCCGATTAAAAAAGTCATGGTGGCCAACAGAGGTCAGTCTGCATGCATGAAGAAACTATTTCGATATTTCACTCTATTCTTACAGTTTACTTATGGAAGATTGATTTCTCTAACGGATAAAACTGTCTGCAGGAGAGATCGCGATCCGGGTTTTCCGGGCGTGTACAGAGCTGGGCATCCGGACGGTGGCTGTGTACTCGGAGCAGGACACTGGTCAGATGCACAGGCAGAAGGCAGACGAGGCCTACCTCATAGGAAAGGGTCTGCCACCTGTAGCTGCTTATCTCCACATACCTGACATCATCAAAGTGGCCAAGGTCAGGATGATGCATGTTAACGGACAGTCTGAATGCAGCTTGTGTAGCTTTTTATGTTTCTAATAAGAATGTGTGAGTAATTTCATGGTTCTTCTGTATGTACTGAATGGTGAAAATCTATATTGCATTTGGTTCCAGCAAGAAGAAGTGCACTTCAAATATCCAAATAATGCAAAAAAAACCAAAAACAATTCTGGGTTATTGGAAGTGGAAAAGGGGCGGGGCTACAAGACGGCACCAGATTTCGAGATGTCCACTGATACTCTAGTGGTCAAAACATCTTAATTAATGAATCCAAATTAGTCCACATACTTGTAAATATAGTAATCCGTATTGTAAGAGCTGCTGTTTTAGAAAATGAACACCTTTCGACCAGTCAGAATGAAGAATACAGGAGCACTGTGGTATAAAGCTCAAGTTCTCATAGGAGAGATGACGTTTCCCTGTGTAAATATTTACAGCAAATGTTTTTATGTTGTAAACTAAAAAGAGTGCATTGTTCTTAAGATCTCTGGGTCTTAAGAAGGTCATTTCGGTGTAAAGGAGTGTGTTCTGCTGTGCTGAGTGTGTGTAACAGCTCTCGTGACCTGTGGGAACCTGATCACAAAGCGACGTTTATCGTGTTTAGACCTGGTCTCGTTTTTGAAAAGCAACTCTCGCCCATTTCAGTTTGCACAAAGGATTGACTCTGCGTTGAGGGGATTGTTCAGTAGTAATCGTCCATGCTGCTGCCGCCTTTGTGCGCTTTGTAACTAAGCTGATAGTGATGTAATGCTTGTAAGGTAGAATGTGTGTCAAAGTTTACTCTGGAGTTTTAACATGAGCCCTGCAGGGCTAGGTTTGGTTCTTACCACAGGAACTAGATTAGCCGATAAGCTGTAATACGAATAAATGTAAAACGTCTGTAGTTCATTTAATCTCAGGCGGAGGCCAACTTCTTATTGGTGGAATTCCAGAGTTTCTGGAATCTGACGTCTTGGAAATGGAACTCCAGCTGGGATTTATTTGCTTGATAGCCATGAATTTTTCATGCATAGTAAACAGTTCACTCAGAGGAGAACATACATGTGAACATATATGTTCTTGTTTCTGCCCATCTTGATCAAAATGTGACCCTAAATAGCTGAACGGTTCCTGTCTCTGTCCTTCAGGAGAATGACGTGGACGCTATCCACCCAGGCTACGGCTTTCTGTCCGAGAGGGCCGATTTTGCTCAGGCGTGTTCCGACGCTGGGGTTCGCTTCATCGGTCCTTCACCTGAGGTCGTCCGTAAGATGGGTGACAAGGTGGAGGCCCGTGCCATTGCGATCCGTGCTGGTAGGCACACCTCACTTTCGTTTACATATTATTCACCACGGACAATTCATAAGTATTTCAGTTGGTACCTAGCCTACTGTATTCATAGAAAAGAAGATTTTTTTCCATCTTTAAAGTAAATGTTGATATCAAACCCATTTCTGCTCTCTGTGTTGCTCTAAGTGCTTGTTCATAAGCAGCTAAAAATTGTTTATCTTCAACCTTTCTATTAAAATTCTATGTAAGGTTATTCAACAAAGGGGAAAAACACGCATCTAAAACCCACTGAAAGCCAACAGAGTCCTGACTCATTTTATATCAGACTCACAACCATAAACTAATTCATTTGTTTATACTGATAAATGTCCCATAAGTCCATTTCCATTCCGCCATTTTTTACTCTTCCAATTGTAAATGGCTCTGAGCTAACCTCGTAACCATTCACATCATCTATAAAAATGTTTTATATTTCTTGTAAAATACCCCTGAACATGTCGTTTTAAACTATTCTAAAGGTCTGTGCAGAATAATAATAAATGTTGCTTTAATTCTACTAGAAAGACCTTTATGCTGATACCAAACTCTTTTCAATTTGAAAAAACAGTGTTTTTCCTGCTATTGATGATAAGTAATTGGTAATAGTTCGTATTTATCTTGAGGAGTAAAAAGTCAGATCTTGACACTTGACCTATATTGCATTTTCTATAGCACAATTTTTAGTACAAATTTTACTTTAGATGTTTCTTATGGCTCATTTCTAATCATTACTTACAAACCTAACGAATTGTACCGATCTTTGCTTTTTTTTTTTGGTCACTTTACTTTTTATAGCAGTTTTTTGTATCTAGGAAAGTTTCACCTTACTATTTTTGAAAGCATTTTTGCTTTTCCAACGTTTCTTTGCTCAAGACCTTTGCACCCTACAATATAATCTGGAGCCAAACCTGTCAAGATGATGATCACAAAATCAGCAAATCCTTTCCTTAGGTTGCCTCCTTAAAGCAATGTCTCATCTTTCTAATACTATCAAATTACTGTCAAGTTTTCATGATGTGTTCTGATGTGATTTAAATGGCAGGACCGATGATTTGCATTGGCTCTGTTTGTACTTGCCAGGCAGGTTGTAGATAAACAACCACCCGGTCTTTACCATGTGTCTCTGTATCCCTTTTGTGTAGGTGTGCCGGTGGTGCCTGGAACAGATGCTCCGATTTCCTCCTTGCAGGAAGCGCAGGAGTTCTCCAACACGTATGGTTTCCCGATCATTTTCAAGGCGGCGTACGGGGGCGGGGGCCGCGGCATGCGGGTGGTGCGGGAGTACGAGGTGAGTCGAGCCACTTCGCCGCTTCTAATGCAATTCTCATACTGCAGTCAAAAGCTAATAACGCGATAAGCCACCCGAGAATATATGTTAACTGTGAATTTATCAGGGGTAAGAGCTTTCTAAAAACCCTATTACCTGCTCCAGCGTCTCTGCTCAGTGTGGTGGTTCGGGGGCCGGTGCGACCGTACAGGCGGTTTGCTTCAGTGACCCGTCACCAGCGTAATTTCCCTTGCCTCCGAATCAGCAGAAACTTTCTGTATGGTTATTGATCACAGAAAGTGCCGCTAGCTGCCTTGCAGCAGTTCTTGAGTTCAGCTTTCCTATTGTGCTGCTCTTAAACCTCTTGACCTCACATGGTAAAATGTCATAATTTAATGGCTTTCAACCAGGTTTGTTAATGTAATGCAGGCAGTTTAGATCCTAAATGTTTTATAACAGCTATTTTATAATATTAGTGTAAAGCTGTTGAGATTAATTTTTCTAAACCATGTAGTTTAATTCAGTACCACACTGTGGTATGTGTGTGTTTGTGTTCGTAGGAGCTTGAAGAAAACTACCAGCGGGCCTACTCTGAAGCCCTGGCTGCCTTTGGCAATGGAGCCCTGTTTGTGGAGAAATTCATTGAGAAGCCGAGGCACATTGAAGTGCAAATCCTGGGTGAGTTGAATGGTGTTCAGTAGATAATCCTCGGGCAGTCTCTTGTTACGCGGCTTAGAAAGCTTTAAAACCAGCTCTGGTTTCATCTCGCTGTTTTATGGCTTTTACGGGTCTGTCCTTTATCCTTTAATTATAACTCTCCCACTCAGGACCTTTCTATTTTTTTCACACTCGTTCTCTCTGGCTTCGCAGATAACTGGAGGCGTTTCTCTGATGTTTCTGACAGATATTTTAGAGGTGGTGAAAAGTGCAAAAAGCATCAGCAGAAAGCAGGGCAGTTAAGACACAAAAAAAAGGCCTTTATCTGCTGTGTAAGCAATAGTTTATAGAAAGACAAATGTACAGTATGTGATAATGCAAATTGAATTCTTAACTTTATATGACTTTCTATAATGTTTAATTACGATTCTTTTGGTCAAGAGTACATTTTAGAAATGTAGAAATTCAGCTTGTTAAACAGATAATCAACTAATGTATAGTGTTAGATACACAAGGTGCAAATGCTGCTGGAGTCCATCCCAGGGGATTCGGGGCACAAGGTGGGTGACACACTGGACAGGGCATTCGACCAATCTCAGGGCACACATCGCACACCCGTTCACACACTGCGGACAATTATAAAAAAGCTTATCAGCCTACAACACATGTCACTGGACTGGAGAAGGAAACCAAAGGACCCTGAGCTGAAGCAAAGGAAACCCTCAACCCTGGAAATGTGAAATTGAAATGTAACCAAACAAAATCTGTAATGAAACAAACCCAGACATGAACTCGGTCTTTTAGAGGTCAGTGGAATAAAAATCCACGCTCACTTCAGCACGTTTGTATAGTTGTTAAAAGTTTTAAGTTACGTTTTTAATAAAAGTTTTAAGTTAATAAAAATTCCTTCCAAGTTCGTTATCATCATTCGAAGCAAGCTCAGGCAATTTGTTCATATAATATACAATATAAACCAAGAACATAATACTACATAAAGCCTCCCTGATTTTTGCACTGCTCTCTTGTTGGGTAGGAAGCAATGTCATTTTTGTTAACAAGTTACCAGCAGACGGTTCTGACTGGAGAAACAGGCCGTTATAATGAATAGCTTTGTAACGTGCGGTCATGATGCTCCATCATTTATTTGTAGCGTATTTTCCAGATTGTAAGCTTGGAAGTTCTGTGATTTTTACATTGACGTGATCAACATGGTAGAATTTTAGCATTAGGCTAGTAATTTTTTTGTATACATTTTCAGCGTTAAATGATTGTACATACTAAATTCATTCTAGGAGGAAAGGACGTGGTAGCCAACAAGCTGCCACTGCAGGGCCCTTGAGCAAGGCCCCTAACCCTCAACTATTCAGTAGTATAAAAAAATGAGATAAAAATCTAAGTCGATCTGGATAAGGGCGTCTGCCAAATTCATACATCCAACCATCCACTTATCTATCTGTCTGTCTGTCCGTCCGTCCACGTAATGTAAATACGGCGGTGGTAGCTCAAGTAGTTAAGGCTTTGGGTCGTTGACCACAAGATCGGGGTTCAAGCCCCAGCACTGCCACTGTTGGGCCCCTTAAGCAAGGCCCTTAACCCATCCTGCTCCAGGGCACTGTATCATGGCTGACCCTGTGCTCTGACCCCAACCCCCAAGGATGAGAGATGCGAAGAAAGAATTTCACTGTGCAGTAATGTAAATGTGACAAAGACAACTTAACTGATAACTTAATTGTAAAGAACATTAATGAGTTAAAGACCAGCGAATATGGAGTATATTTGTCTTTTTAAAGCTTCACTTGGGTTTGTTTTTTAAAACCTTGTACCCTACAGGTGATAAGTACGGGAACGTGATTCACCTGTACGAGAGGGACTGCTCTATCCAGAGGAGACACCAGAAAGTGGTGGAGATCGCTCCAGCCTCTCAGTTAGACCCGCACCTCAGAGACAGACTCACCGCAGACTCGGTCAACTTGGCCAAACAGGTAAACATAAGTCCATGCTCCATTTAAAAAAAACAAAACAAAAACATGACGTAACACTGGACGAGTGCATGACAAAGCTGGCTGAGCTGCTGTGCTGATATTTAAGTACTCCCACACAGACATGAAAACTCTTTCAGCACTCTAAATGTCCTTGTAGTGGTGTATTATGTAAGACCCTCACACACTCCTACAAGCATTTTATGGTTAGTCGTGTTTTTTTTTTCCCTTAACCCTTCGGAAAGGTCAGCTTTCACTTTGCTGTGACCAAATCACAGGAACAGTGACTCAGTTTTTCTACCTTCTTGTTATTTTAAAAAGTTTCTCTCCTTCACATTTTCTTTGTTGGAATGGTCGTCCCGTCCCCCCTTACTGTGAGAAGGCTTTTATAACTTTTGCACTCTGATACTAAGCTTGTATTAAATATTTTAAGCAGTTTCTCTATTTTTTTCCTCCAAAATTTATGATGCAGCTTCAGAGATTTTTCTGCTTGTGTTTTTTTTTTGTGGAAAACTACTTGAATTGGTGAAATTGCAAGCACACAATTCTTCTTTTAAACACCTAGCAGTGAAGACACGTACGTAATTACTTCCTACGAGAGCCCCGCTCATGTTTGACGCACGTGAATCAAAGAGAGCTTTGTTTGCTTGATTTTTGTGTTCGTTTCCTGTGATCACCGAAACGCAAAATCCTAGAGGGGACTGCTTAAGCTTCAACAGCCGATTCTTTTCTGTTTATGTTGACATTTTATATTCAGCGTAAATGATCAGAGCCTCCATTTTGTACTGCTGTAATTTGTTTGTGATCGCACTAGCTGTCCTTATAGCCATCAGTGCTGCACTAAAGCGAGGCCTTTATGCATCAGTCTTTCAGAAAACTGAACACAGACCCTTGCGCTGGGAATGGCTTTTGACATTAAAATTAGCGGTGATTGTGAGATTGGGTTTAATTGCTGATTCATCACTGGCCTTGTGGAAATAAAAGATGATACTGTTATGCTGTTATTTTCTTATTTTAGGTAGAAATATGCAAGGCAAGAGCGCAATCAGTAGGTTGTTAACAACAGCAACACTCACCACATTAATAACACTCATATGAATAACATCCCATATTGATATCAGCTATATTAATAACAGTGATACTCAAATTAACTGTAACACTCATATTACTAACAAGAGCAACACCCATAATAACACCACTCCTATTAACACCCATGTTAGTGACACCCATGTTAATAACAGCAAGAACACTTAACAGTTATCAACACTCAAATTAACCACAGCAACACCACCACACACATTAATAACACCCATAATAACACCACTCCTATTAACACCCATGTTAGTGACACCCATGTTAATAACAGCAAGAACACTTAACAGTTATCAACACTCAAATTAACCACAGCAACACCACCACACACATTAATAACACCCATAATAACACCATTACATACATTAGCAGTACTCATTTTTGCATCAGCAACACCCATATTAACTATATTAATAATCAACACCCATATTAACAATAACAGCTGTAATAATAATAACGGTGGCACCCACATTAATAATAACAGCAACACCCATATTAACCATATAAATAACAACCAACATCCGTATTAATAGCAGCAACTTCTATGTTAATAACACTCATATTAACAGCAACAACACCTGTAATAACAGCAACACCAATATTAACCATATTAATAACAACCTACATCCGTATTAATAACACCCATATTAATAGCAGCAAAACCCATATTAACAATAACGGCTGTAATAATAATGGCAGCACCCATATTAATAACAAGAAAAGCAACACCCATTTTAGCCATATTAATAACAGTCTTATTATTAATGATGTAATTATAATAGTAACAATATGAACAAGGAAATTAACAATAGCAACCACAACAATTTATGTAAAATACACGCCAGTGTATGATTGATTTATTGATTTATTTTTAATAAAATTTTGTATAATAATTTTATTTATTATAGTGTAACATATTATTCATTATCGTTGCCATGACATCTAGAATTTATTATTATTATTATTATTATTATTGATCAATTAGATGGAAACGATAACGAGAATGAAATATTTTCACATGAGAGGAATGACTGTCCATTTGTAATGCCCCTTTTACACACCAGATGTCACTGCTGCGACGTCGTAACCTGCCGGGCGTCGAATCCGAACGGGATCCGAGTGCTCCGTTCATACAGGTTGCTGATTAGCGACTAAATCGAGACACGCGGCCAAGCTTTTATCGAACAATGTGTGCAATGAATTGACATTGATTGTCATTACTCGCAAAGATCAGATTATCCTGCGACTACGAAAGCCAGTTTCCAGGAGAGATCTGAAAGAATGTGTAGTGGAGTGTGCTGTGCTGTCACATGGCTGCTGTCTGATACTGATCTGTTCATTAGATACGGTGCACTGGACCAGCTCACTGAACTAATTGCTCTTTATTTTGGTGACAGCATCTCACTTTCTACTTAGATCCCTTAAGCTTGTATAGAGAATGCCGGTGTAGAGATATCGTATAGACGCCAAATGCAACTACAACTACCATACACACACACACGCACTGTTCTCTGCTATTATGCTAAATATACAGTACCTATCAGCGTCTAGCCCTTGTTTGCTCTTTACTCGACTATCTCACCATGTTTCTGGTTCTGTACCAGTGCTTTATGATTTGTGTTTGCGAAGTCTAATCACTTTAGATATAGAATGTCCCTCTTATTAATTCCGTTGTTCGGAAGAATGTGCTGTGTTGTACGTCTGGATGGTTGTTTGTAGGGTTTATTACAATAGAAGTGCTGTTCTTATAGTTTATAATAGTTTGTTAGGATTTTGTGCTAATCAAGCAGTTTTGGTAACTTGCCATTCCATGGGAAATGCACACATACCCAACCTGGGAAATGTAACCGGCTTATGAGACTAGAACTCATTGTGATGTAAGGTATCATATTGCTTTGAGAATTTCTATTCCCTTGAGTCGTCCTCCTCCTCCTTTTTTTGCACACCTGACTTATTCAGCATTTTAACAACGGGAGAATGTAATTAATAAACAGAAATCTGGAAACGTATTTCAGATGGTCTTTATTCTGCACATCAATGGACTGCTAAACCCTCCTTGGCTCTGCGCCCAGCTGGGGACTGGGACCACTTCCCTGATCGTCTCCCTGGGACAGAAGAGCAGCCATGTTGTAAATTAACACCACCATTATCTAAGAGCTTGGCGTTAACATCGAATATACAGTAACCACGTTACCATAAACGATCGATATTGTCGGGACGGTGATTGCACAAATAGAATAAAACCTGCTTGCGTATTGAGTTACAAAGGATCAGCATTAAACTTTTGCTTAATATCGATTTATTTACATAAGGATGTATTCATGGGCAGAGATTCTCCAGACCTGACATCAAAAATGACTTGGCGCTTCAGCTCAGGAACCATGGCAACGAATAAAGACCGTAACGATATGGGGGTCAATGAGTATGGCTTCATTTAAAAATGAACCTTTTAATAAGAGTTGATTGATGGTAATCTGCAGGCATTTTTTATTTTTATGGTATATACATTCCTTCTGTCTTTACTGGACTTTTGCACTATAGTCTTTAGCAGTTGCAGTTTAGCTGCTGGGATAAAGAACCTATTCTGAGTGTACAGTATGCTAGTCAGCGGCTGTCTCTAGAGTTCGGCCCTTTATGGATTTGTTATTGAAGACCTTTCAGAGCTGACCTGTCTGTTATATACCCCATTATTTAAAAATGTCATGCATGACTGAGTCCCTATATAAACATAGATATCGATTAGAATGTAGGTGAAATTTGTTAAAGCGGAGCTAATATTTAGAGTTTTTTATGTGTGTGTGTGTGTATGTATATGTATGTGTATATATATATATATATATATATATATATATTACACACACTGTACAAGTAGGAAGAAAACTAATTTGAGGAGAAGCTTATGTTGACCACGTGAACCAGACTTAAACTGGATCGATACACAATTTATTATCATATACCTCTGCTAGCTTTGAAACACTGCTTGTTGAGATGCATTTCGCCAGATTTGCCTGCAAATTAGAACGACTCTCCATTACAGCAGGCTTAATGTTCAGTTTGTCGATGTTCTTGTTGGGTGGATGGGAGTAATCTATAAAACCAGATGGCTCACTGAAATTGCTCTTCTGTCGCATCACTTCCCCGATTCTGTTGCTCTGAGAACGTCTGTTTTGGACAATTCGGTCTGCGGATTCTGCAAAGAGAGCTGAATTTCCACTAACTCTTGCATTTTTCAATCCCAAGGATAAGAATTGAATTTGGACTTCTAGAGGAAATGGAGACGTTTCCACTTTTGATATGCATATTCATAGACTCTTGCATTTTTTATCAGGGTTAAGGTTTAAATATCATGGGCTAGACCAATGATAAATTTATTAGCTGGGGAAGTAAAAGCTCAGAGGTGCTGACCAGTCCAATGTTTTGGTCTCTGGGAAACCAACCTGACAAATCTGCAAAGTGTTCGTTAACATAATGTTAAAGTTATCTTCTTAACTAATGTGTAAATGATCCATTTCCTATTTGCACTATGCTCTCTAATCAAAACGTCAGAGAGTCGTTAACCGACGTTTAGACTAAGAACTGTGGTGTTTTGTCCAGTCATAATGCCTAAGGATGCAATTTTCTCTTACTCAGTTATCAATGTGTCCATGTGGTGCTTTCTGGTGGTCCAGAGGCCCGGGTTCGATTCCTGGGCAGGGAAGCTAACCCAGCCACTGAAGAGTTACCTCTCAGTGCCGGTCCCAAGCCTGGAGAAATGGGAGGGTTGCATCAGGAAGGGCATCCGGTGTACATCCTGTGCCAAATCAAAACAAGTGGACCAAATGATCCTCTATGGTGACCCCAAACAGGGAGCAACCAAAAGAACAACAATGTATCGGCATGTTCCCAATGTGCAGTGCATTCTGGGATGCTTTTCTTCTCATCATGGCTGTAAAGAGTGGTTACTTAATAGTAGACTTCTTAATCCGTGATCTACTGAACCCGACTTCTGTTAGTCTCTCTAGATAAGAGTGTCTGCTAAATGCCGTTTAACGTAAAGAACATAGCCTTCCTGTCAGTTTGAACCAGTCTGGCTGTCCGTCCTCGTCCGTCTCTCGTCAACAAGGTGTTACCGCCTACAGAAATGCTGCTTACTGGAAGCTTTTTTTTGGTGGTCGCACCATTCTATAGAAATTGTTGTGTGTGTGTGTGTGTGTGTGTGTGAAAAACCCCGGGAGATCAACACCTTCAGAAATACTCAAAAACCAGCACATCTAGCACCAGCAACCGTCACTAAGATCCTCTTGGTTGCTGTGAACAGTGAAGGTCTTGATCTTCATCTGCATGATTTTATGCATCTGCCAAAAGAAAGGCTGGTTCATGAAAGCAGAAAAATGAAAATGTTTGTTTTAAATCTGTTGGTTGAACTATTTGTCCGTCAGGCCTCTATAAGCCTGGATACGGAAAGTGCTTGTCCTGTGCACCTGAGCTGGTGGTTTGTCCACTACTGAGAGATACTGCAAGGATATTTTAGTCTTTCCTGTGCATTAAAAAACCCATATTAAACAATGAATTATTCACCATGCATGTTTTTTAATAATTTAAAATAATGGATACGGAAGATGAAATGAGCAACAGGGTTAGTCATCCTTTTAAAATTCTTGAATAAAGTTTGCGCAACATTGTTTGGTACACACACACACTTGTTAAAGAGAAAAAAAATAATTTTTGAAGAGCTGTTGTGCCTGGCACTTTTGAAAAGCCCTTTCAGAATCTATTGGATGAGTCACGTTGAAAGGCGCAGCTTAATGTTCCCCATTTAATGTTTGCAGCCAATTTCTGGCAATCGTCTAATGATCGGTAAATGAAGCTTACGTAAGGTAAAAATGTCAATGCATTACTTTTTTTTAAAAAAATAAATAGTATAGCCACTCTGAACAGGAACAATTCATTAACTCCAGACTGAAGGAGCTTCTTCTGAAGGAGGAGGCTGGCGGAAGAGGTTTGTTTTTGAGTGGACTGCTGTTAAAATGGACTGCTTACGCCACTTTTAATGGTCTTCCCTTTCCTCATTTAATCAGCTCATTTAGATTTCCTGTTTTTGTCAATTTGGAAATGTCATGGTCTGTAGCGTTTATTGACCGTTTCTGTTCACTAAGTGACAGTGAAGGAGAATTCGTGTGCGCTCTGTTTTTCCACTCTAAACCGCAGGTCACTTCAGAACGGATGATTCACTTTGCGTATTAAATTTCTTTTCTCCACACGTTGTGCTTATTTACTACACTGACCATAAATGTAATAATTTAAAAATATTTTTTTTTTCTCTTAGTATTTCTTTATCATACAGTATATTTTTGGTAAGTGTGATCATTACTGAAGCTCGTGATGTTGCATCACTTAAAGCATGACCATGCAAAAAAAAAAAAAGAAAAGAACGCTGTTATTTATTTTAGGACACGATTAACGTTAACCCAGTCGACGTTGAATTGCAGTTCTAAATGAAGGCTCCTGAAAGTGGGTAATCGTTGGAATGTAACCATGACGACAATCGAAATTGTTTTCTTCAGGTCTATATGGCGTTTTTTTTTTTTGATTACGGCATTTTTAATCAAAGCAAAAGGAGCACAAGGAAATGATTTCATTAAAAATAGTTAAGAAGAGCGTGCAAGGATGCCAAAGATGGAACCAGAGCAACGAGTGTAGGAATTAGGAATAGTCTGTTGGAGTGTGTGGTGGTGTCTCATTGGTGTGTGTGTGTGTGTGTATGATGTATGGGGTGGTAGTATGTGATGAATGGGGTGGTGGTAGTGTGTGTGGGGGGGGTATGGGGTGGTTGTATGGGGTAGTGGTAGTGTGTGTGTGGTTGGGGGGTTGGGTGTGTGATGTATGGGGTGGTAGTAGTGTGTGTGTGGGGGGGGTGTAGTGTGTGTGCTGTATGGGGTGGTGGTAGTGTGTCTGGAATGGTGTATGGGGTGGTGGTAGTGTGTGTGTGTGGGGGGGTATGGGGTGGTGGTAGTGTGTGTTGTATGGGGGGTGGTGGTAGTGTGTCTGGAATGGTGTATGGGGTGGTGGTAGTGTGTGTGTGTGTGTGTGGGGGGGGTATGGGGTGGTAGTGTGTGTGTTTGGGGGTGGTGGTAGTGTGTCTGGAATGGTGTATGGGGTGGCGGTAGTGTGGGGGGGTGTATGGGGGGGTGGTAGTGTGTGTTTGGGGTGGTAGTGTGTGTGCTGTATGGGGTGGTGATAGTGTGTCTGGAATGGTGTATGGGGTGGGGTGGTAGTTTGTGATTGTGTGTGTGTTGTATGGAGTGTGGTGTATCTTGTCTGGAATGGTCTGTGTGTGTTGTATGGGTTGGTGTCTGTCTGGAATGGTGTATGGGGTGGTAGTGTGTACTATATGTGGTGGTGTGTATGATGTATGAGGTAGGGTGGTGTGTGTGTGTCTGGAGTGGTGTGTGTTTTGTGATGGGGGTGTGTGTGTCTATGCTATGAATATATGTAAGCACACCTCACAGTAAATGAATGCTGAAATTTGATCGCTTTTTGTGACATTTCACATATTCTGCTGAATTACAAGCGAGATATGGATCGCACCTCTGCTTACAAAAGATTTACGCTCCAATCAGACTCCTGCATACATATTTTGGGGAACGTGCTTAGGCTCGCGAATGGAATGCGTTTAATAGATACACGTATAGAAGGTGAAGATACCGATGCATAATTTAACGCTCCTCATCATCTGAATTTGGTTTAGTAAATAAGAGCTGACATGAGCATATACTGTATGTATGTAGAAACATCTTATTTATGCAGCTGTGCTTATTTCCTCTCTCTGAGAACCTGAGTAGTATACACACACACACACACACACATACACACGTCCACATGCATGGATATAAAAGAACATTTGCATTCACTCAGTCTTCCCTGTTTATTGATTAGCTCTGAGAAACACCTCTCCATTAACGCTCCTATGTGTAGCGTGTGTGTGTGTGTGTATGCTCTTGTGTTTTGCATAAGTGAGAAATGAGGGGATTCGGAGAGAGCGAGAGCAATGAAATGCCTCCCCCATCTGTTTAGTCATATGGCAGAGGAGAGGGGAAGAGGAAAGTTAGCATGGAGATAACACTTGGCCAGGCTTCGCAGATTTCTCAGTGCTGACACCGTGTTCCCGACCGCCAAAGCCTCTCGAAGCCTCTTTTGGCATTTTATTCAGTGCTCTTCCTCATAACCCTTCCATTACTAACAAGATGGGTTCAGTATTCTTGAGGCAAATTACTCATCACTTGTGTCGCGGTTCGATGACTGAAGCTCTATTGAGTAGTTTACCCAAGCAGCATGTGTTATTATGGCTCAGCAGCGGTTAAATGGAGACACTGACAAAGCTTTAAAGGAACAGTTCTTCAGTCTGAACGCAATTTTCGAAGAATATGTTGCGCTTTTCCCTCGGATGCTGCAGAACGTTACAAATAATTATGCGGGTTTTTTTGTGTCTCGCTTGTGTCTCCACCATGTCATTTATTCATTCAATTATCATTCATTTATTGGTTCAATTATCCATAAACTTGTTAAAGAATCTTCCAGAAAGTTTGAAATCCATGTTTTTTTTCACATTCGATCCGAAGTAAATAGAGTTTATCTCAACGACACATTATTCTGACCTTGAGCTTTTTTTGAAGCCTAGTTCTCTTAGTCTATTTGCTGAAGCGAGACGCCGCATTATAGGTGCATTAAGCAAGGTTTGTCGCATTTTTTTCCAAGATAAGGTATCTAACAATTAAACAGAGAGAGGTTTTTTTTTGTACTCTTTGAGCCCACCCCTGCATTCCCGCCCGTGTACACGAAGCTCCGCCCCTTTATTCAGCTAGTCAGCATTAGTGGAGACGTCACCTTCGAGTCCACTCAACCTTGCAGCCGCCAGAGAGCCGAGTTACAACACTGTAAAGACGAAGAATTCGACTGGTACTGATTTATGAGAACGGTTCCCTGTCCTGTTTTTCTGCTCAGTTCATTATGTATAGGCGGCCGTTCAAACAAATCAGAGCTTTATACCGATGGAATTTACAGACCTGTCCAGGAACATTGTCACTAATTCTGCATCCGGCCTCATCCCCGTCATCAGTAATAAGTTACTCCATAGTGGAAAAGTGCTGCCTGTGGTGATTCTGGTTTTACTGCAATTTTTTCTTTTCCTTCGTGTGTCTTCACACACGAGAATTATCTGGCTGTACTGGCCACTGGGGAGTGCCTCTAAAATGACCGTCAAGAGGCCAATGTAAACAGAAACGAGCATTCTGGATCGTAACAGTTTTCCAAATGGGTTTTCTCAGCCGCAATATACAACTGTGCTGAGCTGATGGTCTAGCATGCGCTGTATATTTTCTGGGTTGTTTTTAAGATATATAAAACATTTGTAAAAATCTGTCCAGCACCACTACCTGACAATTTGTAAGTAAGCACCCTGTTTCATCCTGAAGCACATTTTAGACAAATTTGAATTGGCTTTGGACATTATGAATTAATTAATATTTTTATATTGTTTTAGAATTAAAAATTTTTTTAAAACCACTTTAGAATATTTGTTTCTCCGAGACTGCAGCTTATTTTATTTATTTATAATTTAATCTAATCCTTATTAACTCTTATTTTTATTAATGCCTTTTTAAATGATTTATTAATATTCTATTTTGTTTTCGTTAAGTAAATATTTTTTATATTGTTTTAGATTTAAATATATTTATCATTTTAGGAAAATATTTGTTTCTCAGAGGCTGCATCTTATGTTTTATTTATTTATTTATTTATTTATAATTTAATCTAATCTTTATTAACTCATTTGTTGTTTAATTTATTTATGCCATAATAATAGTTTACTACTTGTTTTTCATTAATTAAATATTTATTTATTTATTTAAATGATATATCATTTTAGAATTTTAGAGGCTGCATCTTTTTTTAATTAATTAATTTATTTATTTATTTATAACTTAATGTAATCTTTATTAACTCTTTTATCATTTCATTTTATTTATTATAATTTTATTTTTTTTAAAGTAATGTTTTATGTTTTTCACTAGTTTCCACTCAGTAACCTTCTGAGAAACTTCTTCCTGATTTGTTTTATAGAAAACTGACACCCGCTCAGCCAGAATAGATACAGATGGTTCTGGGTTCAGATTTGTTATCTCATCACTGGAAATGTGGTATTAAACGTCGCACTGACAGTAGCAGTCTAGTGGGAAGTGTTGTGGTGTTGTAGGATAATCCACAACAGGTTAGTTAGATACGTCCATACACAAAACATGATCTTGCATGCATGTGCAGAAGCAAGTAATGCGAATGGCATTATAGTTCACACGCTTGCTGCATGTTATGTACATCCAGAAAATTTTAAAGCACCATTCGTGATCGAAGATCCTTCCGGTCCGTCGACTTTTCAGTTCGAGCTGTAATAGTCATTGTTTAGTCATTTATTTTATGCACAGCAAAACACACTGATGAGCTTTGTATCTGTGAAGATTCTTGGTCATCCATATCTGGAAGGCGAGTCTTGTCAGCTGTTTCTTCTTTCTAGTTAGATCGAAACATTTCACTACTAATCCATTCTTCAGTCTAATGGAAGCTGGCAGGATTCCTCCAGGGTCAAGGATCCTCCCCTCCCTAGATAGCCTTGTTAAGGGAATGAGGAGAAGGTGAGAATGGAGGAGAAGGTGAGAATGGGGGGGAAGGTGTTAGGACGTCAGAGAAGGATAGCAGGGAGAGAGTTTATTGAAGTATATTTACATTCCCTTATCCAGAGCGACTTGCATTTTACCGCATTTTATACAAATGAGCAATTAAGGGTTAAGGGCCTTGCTCAGGGGCCCAGCAGGGGTAGAGGGATTCGAACTCGCAACCTTTCGGAGAGTAGTCCAACACCTTAACCAATGAAATACCTAGTATTAGGGCAAGCGAATGTAAGAGTGTACCGTTTCCCTTAAAACTTTCCACTGTCGTCGTGATTGTTGTCATGAGTCTCAAAATCAATAACTCGGAGTTTGAACATTCAAGAATATTCACTAATTTACCCTCAAAACAGATCTTAGGGTAGGTTTGAAAGCATTTTTTTAAGCATTGTTGTAATTTTGAGACACATCAAGTCTGTTTCGGAGAGGTGGATGTACTAGGAATATCGTAAAATGTTTCGCTAGATGTACGCTAGTGCAGAGTTTCAAGATGGAGGTCAACTATGTAATTTGACTGTAACTTGTCTGAATGTGACTCATTTGAATGGATCAAAAAGATTGAGAGATCATCTGGAGACCCTCTTCGTAATTGAAGCAACCCTTAATTTTTGGTTTGCTTAGAGAAAATTTGAAAAATATGGCACATTTTACAGTATGAGCTTTATCGCAACTCTAGACTCTTTATTATTTTGTGTTTTTTTTATTGCCTTTAATATAGCATTTCAGACACGCCGTCAATTTAGCCGACTTTACTTTTTTTTCCCTCTTTAGTGTTGCTGTAATTCAGTCCTGATTTTATTCATACAAGAAAAAAACAAATCTCAAAAGTGCATTTTTATGAAGAAGTCATTAAACAGTAATCTTTAATGCTGAACACTTTTAAGCAGATACATCGGCACCGTTAATGTCACTGTAATCATTTTTGCAATAATGTGCAAGCTGATGATCGTGTAATATTTCACCGTAATATTTCACTAATATTCCTGACTAAATATAAAATCAATAATAAGTGAGAATATTACAGTTCTTTTTTTAAAAATGCAGATGATTAGGCAAAATTGTGTTCTGGTACTCTGAATATAGAACATCCAGACTATAAGGTTATGACTATTTATTTATTTATTTTTGGACATTACTTTATCTGCCATCACATCGCTGCTTGATTTATAAGTCAGCACCACCATTTGAAGTCCCCAGTAATTCACGGAAATCTGTCTTTGTCCAGCAGCGGCGTGGCAGGAAATGGTTTTCTCCAAATACATGTCAAAACAATGAATCACATATTGAGTTCCGTATTGAATCATGTTGAATCAGTGAGTGTGATTCATACTGATGCACGAGTTTGGCTACTTTCTTGTCTCTTAGAACACCTAGGACTGTAGATCCTTTGCCAGTTTGTTAGGTACACCTGACCTCAGGTGTGTATGTCTCATTGTCTGTGTTTGTGATGTGACACACAACCTTCATCAGGTTTCATCATCTGCTCATATCCGTGAAAGCCAAACAACATGTTTAATTAAAGCAATAAGCCACAAGAGTGTGTTACTGTGATTTTATCATGCGTGAGGGTGCTCTTGGGCACAATGCACTGGCCCCAGTTGTGTGCTTGTACTCTGTGCTCCATTTTAATAAAGTCTTTGTCTGTTATAGTCTGGTGCTCTCTTGACTTGACCTTCTTTGCGAAATGTTCAGGCTACTCCAACTAAAACCTTTCAGGATACACCAAGACGGACTAGGTCACGCCTGGGTGATGTATCGGTCAGTCAGTCTCGCATTTGAGTATGGTCAAGACTAACACAACATACAAGAAACGTCCTCATACAAGAAACCTCATCTCTTCACATTCAGAGGAAATCGCTCTTTGCCCTCTTCTGCATACACAAGCTCATAGCTGCTCAGGATGCTTTACAGAGGACCGAGTGATGCTGTCCATCCCACCCAGAGAGACCAATTATGCTTTCTTGTCTCATAGCCGTGGACAACTGTGGCATCGTCAAACTAACAGTCTCCTCCTCTGGAGCCATTCTGAGCTAGTCTATTGTAGAATCATCTAACCCTTTAGATCAGACTCTGTATTTCTTTCCTTCATTCTGTCCAGCTCTGCAGCACTCTGACCTGACCTCTTTTTGAAGTTCTTCTTCTGTAAGAATTTAAGCTAACTGATAAGCTACCAGCTGTTGATGTAAAACCTGGTGTGGTGTTCTGTGTTTATAGTTGTGCACATATCACTTTTGTACACCGTCCTCAAATATGGCTCAGCCAATCAGATTTGAGCCCTGAAGCTATAGGTTTTATAATGAAGTCAGACAGAGGGTTGGCTCCACATGCCACATTGTAAGCGACTGTATTAAATTCACATTTAAAGAGTTTTTATATAAACGAACTTGGATCAAGAACCTTCTGCTTAGTGCTGCCTGGGTGCTCTATGCTGTATAATGGAGATTATACAACCCTTTGGCCTTCAACGACGATCCTCTCTTGCTTTTTATTACCCCTCCACTGGTGTTTCTGCCTCCATCTCTCTCTTGTGAGCCTTGTTGTTTAATTGACTTGCAGCTCTGCGCTACAGTGATTGGCAGGAAATTTGATGTACCACAGACCGATTTTAATCTCGTACCCCCAAGACGGGCCGGGAGTTTTCCTAGTATCTCGGTGCAGCACGGCACGAAAGAAAACGTGTACCCTTCCTGAAGCAGGGGAATAAAAAATGCACCGCTCCAAATCTTGTTTGCGCTCCATGCTGCCGTTCGAATTAGCTGTTGTGTCCCTTTTGAAAAGGTGACTGCGTTACAGAGCAAGATGAATGTCTCGCTTACGAACACGACACCAATTATCTCAGAACTCCGTTTTGTGTGTGTTTTTCCGCAGTCGGTTTTTTTTAGGAGGGAGGTAAAGCTTCATAAATTGGATCATTTGTCGTTGCCATTCCAGCGACACGATGCAATTGGTTATTACTGTTTTTTTTTCTCCCTCAAGTGGTGAAATTTAATTAGAGCTTATAATTAAGTGACGTTCGAGACGTAAATGACGGTTGCGGTGGTGATTGTGGTGGAGGTTCGAGCGGGGTGGAATGGTGCTGGTGGGGTTCCCATGGAAGTCGATTTGACTAGGCTTGTGGCTTTAGTTGCTATGGTGACAGCTGCAGCTCTCACATTCTTGCGCACAGGTTGTGGATCTCAGCCTTGACATGGATCCGTTAGTACTCTCCATTCCACGCCTGCGTTCAGCTCTTTGACATTGCTTATTCTCAGCTTTTCCATCTCTTGGCCTCTGTGTGTATGTGTGTGTGTGTGTGTGTGTGTGTGAGAGAGAGAGATAGTTGGAGATTTTTCTAGCTTAGCCTTCTCTCTCTCTCTCTCTCTCTCTCTCTGTGTTGACATAGTCAATGAACAGGATGAATTTTATCTTCATTTGACCTTGATGATACTGTTGTACGTTTTAGTCTTCATTCCTTCGTTCTCTCCATCATTTTCTCATTCAGTCTTGCTCCACGTGACCTCCCTCGACTTCGGAGTGCTTCACATCACCCAGAAATGTTGGTGCTGTGGATGCTGTGAGGTAATTACAAATCGCATCAAGCTGTGAAACTTGTAATTACTCATTTCCCATGCCCCCTTCCCCCTTCTTATTCTTCTCAGCGGAATGCCATCTGTCCTCATCTTCATCCTCGGCCTTGTCCTAGCCACCCCCCCACCCCGGTCTCATTATTAGACCTCTCCTGTTTACACATCTATTGAATCAGTCTGCCCTTTTACCATAGCAACGCCACATGTTTTCAGACACTGAGCTAGAAAATCCACAGAGTTCTAATATTTGGATAGGAACACATTATCCAAACATGGGCACAGATGCAGAATTTTGTATCTTTTATTATTATTTTTTGGGTGTGGATTTAATGAATATTGGCATTCTTTTGAGAAAAACCGCACCTCGTGATTCATCAGGATTAATCTTGTTAAATTATCGATTTCAGGACTTGTATTAAGTCTTGCTGTATTGTATGGTTTCACTTGGAAAATGGTTTCGCAATGTTATAGAGGTTGAGATTTTATGGACTTTTATTTATTTAATGATGCTTTTAACATAAGGGTTGCAAGATTTACCCACAGAGGCAGCACCTAGTTGATGAGGAGGTAAGTGGTAGCTAATAATCAGAAGGTTGTGAGTTCAAATCCCAGGATGACCAAGCTGCCACTGCTGGGCCCCTGAGCAAGGCCCTTAACTCTTAATTGCTCAGTTGTATAAAAGAGGAGACAAAAGTAAGTCACTCTGGATTAGGACACCTACCAAATACCTGAAATGTAAATGATGAGCGGTCAGAAGGGAAGAATATCCAGACTTGTTTATTCTGACAGGAAGGCTATAGTAACTAAAATAGCCACTGTTTACAACTGAGGTGAGCAGAAAAGCTGCTCAGTTTGCCGAGCCTTGGGGCAAATGGGCTACAACAGCAGAAGACCACACTGGGTTTAGCCAAGAAGAGGAATCTGAGGCTACAACAGGCACAAACTCATCTACACTGGATTTCACACTGCAGGCACCAAGCACGGTCTTCATGAAGAATCGGTAGAACATGAAAGCTTGGGTTCTGGTCACGCGGACCAGGAACTTGAGACTAACTGTAGAAGGTGGTGTGAGTCCGGTGCTCTGGAACTGTCCAGCGATTCCCGGGAATGTGACCGTAAGTTGTACTCGTACCTGGGTCTGCATTTGTTCGGGAAGTAAGCTTGTGTTTTAACCAATGTCATCATTAATTTCCACAACACGCGTGTACCATGAGTGATCTGGGAATGTTCTCGGATAAAGAAGAGAAGAGGTATTAATATGATCAGTCAAAATAGTTGCATTCCTCATGCACGTATTTTGATGTAAGACGGACGCAAATGTACCAGGGGTTCGATATAAAATAACAAGTGATGAGGCTGCCATAGCTACCAGGAACAATCACACTGGTATTCAATTCGCACTGTAGTGTGTGGTGTGAAAACCACCTGAAATGGCCCTTAAGCGAGCGTGGTAATATTTACATGGTCATAACGGTGCACTCACAGTTCATTGGCCTTCCCTCTGACACACTCTTGTTCACTCTGTCAGTAGGATGTATCAGAGTGAGCGAGTGAGTGTCTTGTGCTTGGAAGCAGGAGAATGGATGGAGGATGCTTCAGTAATCTCTACCTTACCTGACTGCTTCTCTTTTTCAGACCTGCCATGTCCAGACAGTGATAGAGAGCATGCTGATCATGTAGAGCGGGGGTTTGGCAAACTTTCTTCTTTTGTGGTGTTATGATGATTTTTTTACTTTGATTTTTTGCACTTCAGCACGGTTGGATTCTCAGATCTACATTCATTTCTTATAACGGCACAGCTAGAACAGTAGTTCCATAGTTAGAGTAACGAGCTTATGTGAATATTTAATTGCTTTTACAGTGACAGCTCATACTTGGGGAAACTTCTATGGTGGACGTTTCTCATAATTTAAGCTGAATATAAAAGGACGCCTTGTTTTAACGCAGACGGAAAAAAAGTCTTTGGTATAGTGTATAATGAAGTTTTTTCTTTTAAAAAGAGATCTTTACGTAACATTTTATAGAAAGATTCGTGCTTATCAGCGATTTTTAAGGGTCCCAGAGCGTTTAGAAGTTTCCCAGAACGGGAGAGCCTCTAGGACTATATGCTGTCTGATTTCTGTGTAAAAAAGACAAGCTGCATTTTTGTCTCATTAACTCCGAGACAGAGAAAAGGACAAGCTGATGAGTGAACAGCTGTTTACCGTTAACGGAAACTTGTCTTGCGGACGTTCCGAAGTATTAAAATGGTAATTGTTGGCAAATCGCTCTGGTGTGAGTAGAATAACACATTTTAGATCATGCTGTTATATGAAAATAGCACAAGCATCCTGGAGTGTATTGTTTTTGTTAAATAATGCGGTCTGTCATGTGGCTTTCGTTTTCTATTTCCCAATCCTGCTGAACGCCTTTGGCAGATGACTAGTCTCTTGTGTCCATGAGGTGTCTAATAGACACCTTGTATCTCTGTAATAAACAGGAGAGAAAGGAAAGGCAGTTTAACTATCGGTCATGGAGCTCTACAGCATTGCTGAATTTACGAACCTGTGACCTCCTGACAATAGGAAGGAACCCTTTAATAGACCATTGTTATTGGTTTTGGAGAATGAGTAGGCTGTTCAAATATTTCTCAATTGGAAACACCAGTGAGTAATTGAATCCTGTAAGATGTTGAGCTATGTGAGGCGGCATTCACCGCACCTGCAACACCGCACCGGCCTCCCGGTTAACGGCGCCGGAAAGTTATCAGGCCGGGCTCCAAATTGAATCTCCAACCCCTGACTCGGACACTGATATAATGCGAGATTCATTTATCTAGGGTGAGTTTATTGTAATTGTTGTGTTGGAGTCGGCTGTGTTTCCTATATACACACACTGCTGATTGTGGGCTTGAGCTGAGCCATGTGATCAGAGAGGTGTGAAGGTGCAGTCTGCTGAGAGGAGCTGAAGATCTATTGGATCGTGTCTCTATGCAATCTGGGTTTGGGCTCATGAGAGACTCCTGTGAGGTTGGGGGGGGGGCGGGGGGCGGGGGGTGGGGGTGACCTGGTAACAGATTACCTGCTGTGCTCCAGCCTGCTCTAGCCTCTCCTCTTTCTCATAATCATGCTCCTAGCCAGCCAGCAATTTTAAAGGTCAGCTCTAAATGTTTAATCATCTCGTTGCCTTAAGGGTCCGGCAATATTTTCACTCGGGATAAAATCCACTGATATTTCCGTTGCAAACATAAAGCTACGTTAAGTTTGTTGAAATAAACTCTGGCAGCATTACCTTTACCCGTTAGTGTCGGACGCTAATGGAGCCGTGATGGTCTTAATTAAGTCGGCCGGTTTAGCAGACAGCCTCTACGACTCTAATCTATGTCTTTTAATTGCTTTAGCAGTGTGCGGTCCTTAAATCTATTTCCTCTCCCTCAGGTTGGCTATGAGAACGCTGGCACAGTCGAGTTCCTGGTGGATAAGAATGGAAAGCACTACTTCATCGAGGTGAACTCTCGTCTCCAGGTGGAGCATACGGTTACTGAGGAGATCACGGAGTGAGTGAAGACTAAGAACACAATAACACACACAGATTCACACATGTGTTCAGAGCACAGAACAGAACCAGGGTCTTTATATCTCTCTGTTTGCTCCCTAAACTGGTTAGAACAAAATTAATACCTGGTTACATTAATTCATCTTGCATTTTTTTTTTTTATGTAGGACCATCCATCCATTGTCTATACCCACTTTATTCCTAATTAGGGTCATGGGGGTCTGCTGGAGCCTATCCCAGTGCACACTGAGCAAAAGGCAGGGGTACATCCATCGCAGGGCCACACATATAGACAGACAACCACACACACTCACACTCACTCCTATGGGCAATTTAGAATTACCAATCAACCTAAAGTCCTGACTGTGGAAGGAAACCGGAGTACCATGCAGAACATGCAATCTCCACACAGAAAGGCCCCTGCCTGTTCGAACGTGGGATTCGAACCCAGGACCTTCTAATGTAATCAAAATTTTATGGTAAAGTCTCCTGAAATAGCTTCTTAGCTGTAATTTAGTTGCCTATTGATGTATTTCCTTCTAAAACAGGAGGTCAGATTGACAGCGTGTTAATGTGCTTAATTGACTTAATAGTCTTGGCGTCATCTCATCTAATCTGCTAGAATAGAATACAGAAACCACAATGTTTTTTTGTTTCGCCTAAAGCATTGCTATACCATAAATTTGAACCTGTGGAGTGTTTTGTAAGGGAAAAAAAAGTTATATGGAATCTTGCAAGCACAGGTTTTTTTGCAACATGGTAATTAGAAACCACTCAGTCAACACAAAACGAGTCGGTTATGTGTTTGGAAGCCAGGAAGTGTGTGAACTCACAAACAGAGTTGCTGCCTAAAGCAGCTCTATATGCCAGTGAAGACTTGCGAACCTTCACACATTTTGCTCCGCACTTCAACATCAGAAAAGTAGTCTTGGGAGGCAAAAAAGCAGACAGAATAAATGGCAGAAGAAACAATTACTTTATGTTACCGAATTTGCGTAGGTGTTTTGTATTTTCTGATGTTGGGCGAACAACTCGAAGCTCCGCCCCCTTCCTCAAATTAGTGGATCTTTTTGACGATGCACCGAAGCACAGCGCCATTGCTTTCTGTCAAGGGAAATGGAGACTGTTTCGAGTTCATTAATGTGCAGTTGAATCTGTTTGACTGTGCTAATGTTAGACAAGTGCATAATTAATGTCAGTTAAAATTAAGATTTTTTCGTTTTAGTCCAAAATGAGCCTGATTTTTGACTGAAAGAGAAAGAAACCCTGAATATTTTGACCAACGAAGGCTCAGAACCAGTTTTGAAGCATCACATTTCATACATTAGAAATAATGTTAATGTTAATGATGATTAGGACGTGATTAACTTGCTGTCCTGCTCCAGTCAGCACAGACACACAGACACATTCAACCAGTTCTAGCAGCAGATCAAGAGTTGACTGACATCCATTTATTAGGTTCAGTCATCAATAAATCAGTATTTTATTTTTTTTACTTTTTTTTTTTTCTGCATTTTGCCCTCTTTTTTCCTTCTGTTTTTCCCCCTTCTTTTTTTCTTCTTTTTTTCTTCATTTGTCAGCCTCTTTTTTTCCTTCTGTTTTTTCTTCCCTTCCCCCCTTCTTTTTTTCTTCATTTTTCAGCCTATTTTTCATTGTTTATTTCTTTTCCCCCTCTTTTTTCTTCCTTTCCTCTACCCCCCCTCTTTTTCCTCCTGCCCCCCTCTCCCCCCCCCCTTTTTCCTTCTGTTTTTTTACTTCCTCACCCCCTTCTTTTTTTCTTCATTTTCGCCCTCTTTTTTCCTTCTGTTTTTACTCCCCCCCCCCTTTTTCCTTCCCCCCCTTTTTTCCCTCCCCCCCTCTTTTTTCCTTCTGTTTTTTTACTTCCTCACCCCCTTCTTTTTTACTCCTGTTTTTCCTCCTTTTTCACTCTTTTTTTTCTTCCTTTTTCCTACATTTTCACTCCCCCCCGCCCCTTTTTCTTTCCTTTTTTCTTCATTTTCGGTCTTTTTTTTCCTTCTGTTTTTCCCCCTTCCTTTCCCCCCTCTTTTTTGTCTTACTTTTTTCTCCTTTCCCCCCTCTTTTTTCCTTCTGTCCCCCCACCCCCCCTCTTTTTTTCTTCTTTTTTCTTTTTTTCTTTATTTTTCGAAGCAGGAGAATGGATTACTTCCTTTAACTTCCTGTCCAAACACACTGCCCTGGTCACATCACCCAGCTGTCAGCTGACCGGCGAAAGCAACCCTGTGTGTGAGCCACTGAACTGCATACATCACTCAAGTGACTGCTTTATCAAACACATCATCTTGCACCGGGCCGAAGGGCTGACATTTCCATTCTCAAGGCCACTTTTCATGCTCTGGAGAACTCCCGAAGAAATATTCGCTGACATTTTATCAGCCTGCAATTAAAGCTGTGTAACTATGAAATGATTTCTGAGCTCTGTCTGTAACGCTGTTATCCGCCCCGTGCGACAATTAATGTTTTGGTTGATTTGATATGTGCGTGTTTGGATGCAGGATGAAATTCCAATCAGTAAACGAGGTAATGAAATCCTCCGTTTTATAAGATTTATAGTGTTCCACTATTTCCTGGGGGGGAAATTAAGCAGAGGAAGAAGTGGGTCTGAGGCAGACTGCAGAGTAAGTGGATCTCGATGGTAACAATATGGATATAAATATCTTTTCTGCTCTCTGGGAGGAAGATACTGAAGTGCTTCATGTGTCTCTGCACCTCAGTGCAGTAACAGTCAGTGCTGGCACTGGAAACAAATTGTTTAAAGATCGATGTAAACTTGCGCTACCTTTCAGCTTTATTTAAACCAAACCATTTAAATATAAGAAAGCTCAGCTTGCAGGAAAAAAATTGCTTCTACTTCATTCTTGATATAAGTCTGACGCAGTTTTAATTCTCAGACAAGCGGAGATATCGGCGAACGTCTGACCTTGTGGCTTATCTTATAACTCCTGCCTTTAAATTAACTCTCGAGTCGACCAACGCTGCACTGAAAAATACATTGGATTAGCTTAATTCAAATGCGTACATCAGTTCCACCTGATCGTGTTGTGTAATATTAACACAATTCGTTTTCGTCCCCCCAATCCAACACAGAGAGAACACCAAGCTGAGGATCCCCCCCCCCACCCCCATAATGACGGTGTTTTGCAGCACATTACCTCTGCATTATTCTCCCTTGTGTATTTTAATCACCTAGATTTAACACTATATTGTATTTCCCCTCAGCGCCGACATCCTCGTCAGATTTCACACTGTAAATACTTTACTTTAATGCGACTTGAATTGATCACGCTCACGCTACATCATTCAATGCTAGTCATCAAGCAAATGTATTTAAATCGCGTTTAGTATAAGCAATGAAATCATGTTTTGCTGAAATACTCTATCTATCTATCTATCTATCTATCTATCTATCTATCTATCTATCTATCTATCTATCTATCTATCTATCTATCTATCTATCTATCTATCTATCTATCTATCTAAAATAGCTGATGCAGGTTTTCCAGCCTTGCACTGCCTATTAAGTCTTCTGTTTACAAGCAATAAGATGTTTATCAGATGCTTGTACTGCAGGAAGATGCTGTTTGCTTCATGACATATTTTCAGGGCACAGTTTGTTGTCTGTCTACTTTTTTTGATAGCAATCTGGATGCTTTTCACAATTAATGATGGCAATCATTTCATGTTCTCTATTATTAGTGCAGCAGGATAAACTAGGCTTATGACACCTAGTATATCGATCGATACCTGGGCCTTTTTGCGACTACTAGTTCGGATATTCGACCGAAATCCAATTCCAGTATTTATACAGGGTCTTAAATTACCCTTTGAACGGTTTTGTATTAGACTGTTTGTTGTTATTGTTTCAACTCCTCCCTGTAACTAAGCATACCTTAATACCTGCTGATAAATAGGAGTAATTAAACTAAGGCAGCTCTGGCTCTTCGGGAGATAAGGTGGGGAAAAAAAAACCCCAGCGGACTTATTTGAAGGATGCAAATGCACATCCCTGCGTACAAACCCGTGCCGTGCAGATATCACCTTTCATTTGTTTGCTTATTTATTTATTTATTTATTTACGTTGCATTTTCCAGCCCAGCAAGTTCACCGACCGTGTGCAGAAGCAATAGTACTTCATTCATTATAGATGTCCGTCTCGTCACCCGAAATCGAAACTGTCGGGTCTAATTTGCCGTTCCGTGGCCGCCGAGTTCGAGGGCCGACGAGCACGTTTCCACCGTCACAGAATGTTACTATTTCCACACCTCAAGCTGAGGGTGCAGCCTCTACGGCCTAGCCGTGCTCGTGTTGTTTGTTTATTTATTTATTTCCTCTCTGACTCACTCTATAAAATGTCTGACAGCTGGGTTTATACAAGCATGAAGGAGTTGAGGCAGGTCTTTTGCGTTCTTTTAAAGGTCTGCACTCTAAAGTGAAATTTCAACCTTGGCTTTTAGAGGGAGAAAAATCTTTTTTAAACAACTTCTAAACGTTTGGCACGGAAAGTTAAAAACAATCTTTTGAATGAAGGAATTTTCACTGCTTTAATTTCTCATGACTGGATTTTATTCATGAGATTCTTTCCACTTTTTTTTATTGCTTTAATGGATTTTTCTGAGTATTTTGGTGTGGGCAGGTATTTACTCTTTAATTTTTACAACATTCATACTACAGGCCTGGACAAATCAAATATATAAGTTATCCCAGCTGATAAGTAAAAGTGCACACTGGCCTGTTGTTGTTTATTTCCCAGAAACTGCAGGAAGATGCTGTTTGCTTCATGACATATTTTCAGAGCACAGTTTGTTGTCTGCCTACGTTTTTGATAGCAATCTGGATGCTTTTCACAATTAATGATGGCAGTCATTTCATGTTCTCTGTTATTAGTGCACACTGGCCTGTTGTTGTTTATTTCCCAGTAACTGAAACGGCTAGGCCAAAAGACTTTGCTAGCATAACATAACTTTGTATGGCAAGCTAGATGCCCGAGTTGTCTAGTTACTAAGTGCATTAGTACTTAAGTAATAGAAACAAAAGTACTAAAAACTGGCAAGATATTATTCTTTATTTTTTTATATGTAACTTTACACTACACTTTTTAGATTCAGAATGAATAGCTTGGAAGTGTGTTGCATCATCGTGAAGTGTATTTTAATCTTAATCAGTAACTGTTCAGGTCCTCCTGAGAAATCATAATAATGGCGTCAGGTAACGTTGAGGTCATGTTGGTCAGGTTGTTTATTCTTTTAATAAACTACCAAAAATACCATGTTTTTTTTTTTTTATTCAAACAATACTTGTGGAAAATTAAGCACAATGAATGCACAGCATATGTGTTTTCGCTTTCCTGTACAGAGTTATCGCATTCTGTGCAGACGATTAGCTTGTATGATCGTAAATTAAAAACATCCCCACTCGTAATTACGACATCGTGGTGGAATTCACTTGCCTTTAACTCGTAAAAATATGATCTTTTCTGACACTATAAGCCTCAAAAGCTCTTCATTAAGCTTTTTTTCCTTTTTATAATTAAAAATGAATAATTTATTTTTACATCTTGCATTTGAAAGCCTGATGAATCCTAACAGACTCTAATAAAAATGTGTTCATTCAGTAGCTTTTGTGTGTAGCTAGCTTGTTACTTTGCTAAGTATTGGAATGTACTCTGTTAGCAGGAGCTAATTAAAAGAAATTTTTACCTCAGGTTACCTCACCTATCAGATAGTTATTAGCTAGTAGTTCCAGATGAAGGTCATCATGCTGGCTGTAACTGTTATCAGCTTGTATCAGTTTGTAGGTTTAATTGATCTAAAGACATACTGCTTTTTGAAACTAGCAGGAAATTGAGTTGCTACAGTAACTAGCAAATATTAGCAAGCAGGGTTTAGCAGCTCTGCTGTCTGGTCTCCTAAAAAGCTTTAGATTTGCTGATACTATTGAAGCTATGATGTTTATTAGAAAAAGGAAACAAATACCTGGTAGATATGAGTGCCTTTTGGCTAGTTATACAGGAGTACAAATATCATGCTTGTTTAAACAGTCACAACGATAGAAATCATTCCCCAAAAAAACAGGTAAATCCCGATTCAGAAAAGATACGAGATGTATAGGGGCATTTGTATGCCGATGGCCTCCTCTTTCTCTCTCCGTAGATGTTACTGCGTCTGTGGTATGACCTTCATTTGGTTACGATAATTAAGAACAATTACCCTCGGCCACTCTGTCACATCCTGCCAGTGGAGCAGTAATGGTTGATGCCAGCTGCCCAGAAAATTCCCATCATGTGTTCACAATAACTAATTTTACTGCCTCCACCTGTTTAAGCATGCCAGGTCCAACATCTCTCTCCGATCGCGTCGCTCCAGCTGCTCCCCGTTGCTCCATCATTCGGCGCATTTACATATGCGTGACTGCTGTATTCATCTCGCAGCCGACGCTGATGAGGGCTGCTTGGAAAGTGTTGGAATGTGTAATTTCGGGTATTCTATTAGTCACAAATCCAGCCTGGCATTTACAGCATAACATCCCCATGGCCGTAAAAGAGGAGGGTAAACTGATAGATTATATTACCATGCGAATATCAAGATACATGGACTTGTTTGTTATACCTCTCAAGTGCATCCAGGTGTTTACTTTTTTTTTGGGCTGACACTGTCAAGGTGTTTGACAGTTCTGGGCAGTTCGAAGTGAAGACGGGAATCTTAAAACAGCTTAAAGTCTCATCTTAAAACAAAAAAAAATCTGTCTCTTCAACTCAGTTGATGTACAAATCTGATGCCAAACCAAGGAGTTTACAGTTATCATGTTTTAGAAAATAATCAGCAATCAATAATCAGTGACGTGGACACACATGGTACCACCAGAAGATGATTATTGTCCTGCATATTCCTCTTATACCACATTTTCCCAATACTTTTGGAAAGTTATTTTTTCTCTCTGCACATAATCTTGTATTCTGAAACTAATCTCTGCTCACATGGCCTTCTTCAACCAAAATAAGGAATAAAAACCACCTTGATTATTATTCTTGTAAACACACACTCTCAAGAGTTTTATAGAACAGCAAATTCTCCATTACAAGTTTAATTTTTTTTAAAGAAAAGCATGTCAAAACACCAGACTCAAGATTGTTAATAATTCCATTTAAGATTTTTGTCTGCTCTTAGTAAACATTAATACTGTATAATTTAGCATGTGTGGGTTAAAGTGAGAAACATTTGTGATCATGCAAAAAATATTGAAAGTGGTACCTACTTGAGACCTTCAAATGTTTTAAAAGTAACAAAGACAAAGAGACCTGTGAGACTCAGGATATGTGTGTGTTTTATAGGAAAATTAATAGGAATTCATTTTAAACCAGTGTACCATTATATACTGGAGTTTTTATGTTTGGGGAAACGGATATAGATTATATAAAGGGTTATACAATTAGTAATGATGGCTTAAGTGGTTAAGGCTCTGGGCTGTTGACTGGAAGATTGAGGTTCAAGCCCCAGCACTGCAAAGCTGCCACCTTTGGGCCCTTGAGCAAGGCCCCCAACCCACCCTGCTCCAGGGGCGCTGCATCATGGCTGACCCTGCACTCTGACCATAACCCCCGAGGATGGGATACGTGAAGAAAGACTTTCATTGTTCAGTAATGTATATGTGACAAATAAAGACAACTTAATTTACTAAGCCAGGTCACTAAATGGTCATTTAACCTCAGTGGGGTTTTATCCTGGTTAAATAAAGGAAAATAACCAACTAATTCGCCAACCAACCATCCAACTAACTAACAATTTACCACCTAAATAAGTAAACCCAATTTTAGAGCCTTCAACCCAATTTGATATTCAACCCTTTTTAAAGTAAAAACTGATGAGAGAAGTAGAATTCATGCAAAGTTGATCTTATCTCAGTTCCATTAAAGCAACAAGAGTCTAATACTTTCCAATGTACATAATGTGCAGCTGAATGTAAAATGTTCTATCTAGGATATTTTTTATTTTTTTTAACCCTGTGCCAGCTTTTCTTGACAATAAAATCGCTCACTGTTTTAATTCTCAGTCGACATTACCACATCAGCAACTATTGGTCTAACTGACTGCTTTATTCAATTCCTTATATATATACAAAAACAAGTTCAGTCTAATAAAAGTAATCAACTAATAAGTTGATTATAATAATAGGTCTTCCTCTGTAAGATTCTCTTAGCCTTTCCTTTTCCTAGAAACCTTCCTATTCTACTTTAATTAAATCACTGAGACACCGCTGCGAGTTGCTAAATGGACGCGGGTCCTCGTTAATTGTGTTAAGATCGACTTAGTCAATTGAATCCCTTCCAGTTCAGGTGTATATGACCGTTTTAAAATGAAAAATTAGATGATTATTATATCATTAGACTGGATAAATATAACTAATGTCTTCTTTATTACTGATCAATCCAGTACTCATGCTACTTTTTCACAGCAGGCTCCAGGACACCGTTTCTTCCACTAGAAAGACTTCTTAAGTCTTAAACTTTAGCCTTGGATTTAATAGAATAATGAGTTTTTTAGCTACAGTACATTCAAACCCTCCACACGGCTCAAGAGCCCGAATCGGCGTGGAAGTGATCTTGATTTCTTCTGTCCTGTGAGTGCAGTGCTTGGGGAAAAAAATGAAGCAGCAGAATCGGTTTGAGGAAGAAGGGATTTACTGTGCATTTCTCTCGTCCTGTTTTTACTAACGCTAACACGCAGGACATATTGTGTTTATTCCCTGACTACTAATTTAATTCTCTCTCAGCCGCCCTGCTTTTCTTTTCTGCCAGCCTGCTATTTCCAGTATTATACCTATCAATCATCATACATATATATATATATATATATATATATATATATATATATATATATATATATATATATATATATATATATATATATATATATATATAAAAATATATATAATATATACACACACATAGTGTTGTAATATAGCGGATAGGTTGAGAGTGTGTCCGACGCCACCGCTTATTATGAATGATCTGACACTTTTCTTTGTATTTCAGAGACAAAAACAGAGTGTTGAGAATTGTTGGGTTTGCATCAATTTGTGGTTACTGGCATGTTTCTTTATACGCAAAGTATCAGGCACTTGTCAGCTGGCAACTTGTCTTTTCCTCAGCTGGCTAAGTGACGCTGAGAAAATATGAGTTGGCTAACAAAGTTCATCAGCTGCAAGGACGGTAAATAAAACGAGGACTAGACAGACGCGGAACCACAATTCGGGGGTACTTAACGTCACTCACCATGTAACAAACTGTTCTTTTGTGAATTGGCTAGTCTGAATTTAAGCACTAGCTACGTGAAGTTGTCGTTTTAGATCCAACAGGCATTTATTTATTACCTAGAGAAACTGTTGTTTTTCCTTGCTGCATGGTTGGTGTGCTGCGTAGGCAGTTTTCTGTGTTTTAAACACCTTGAAGAACTGACTGAATGGTGTTCATGTTTTTTTATGGATCAGTTATGGTTTCACTGTGACATTTAACGTCCATTTTAGTATTCATTTAAAAATCCATTCAGCTTTTTTTTTATTGACTATTCGTGCAAACAGTTGACGGACCATACCCGTTATATGAAAATGCTTCACTCTGTGGTGGTGCTTTATGGCCTGATGCAAAGCAGAATTCGATTATTTTTGTATTAAGGCACAGTCCAGAGTGTATTGTTCTGCTTATACCCAGCGATTTGTCAACAATGACAATATGTCAGGTATTTATTCAGGGCAAAAAAATGGAACTTTCTTCTGTTTTTGTTTGTGTCCATGTTCAGCATCAAGTGTCTTTGTCATGTCTCATATGAAAGTAGACATTCGGGAATACTTATAAACAACTACAAATTCTTAAATTTCTGTTTTTTCTTAGACTACTAAAGGCAGTATATTCATAGAAAAGGTCTTAAAAAAACAAACAAACCCACAAACGGTTCCTCTTCAAACTAAATGCTGATATCAAACCCATTTCTGCTGTCCGAGATGCACCAAGTGCTTGTTCATCTAGAAAGCAGCTAAAATTGATCTTCAACTACTAAAATTCTCTGTAAGGTTATCAAACAGAGGGTCTAAAACACACTGAAAGCCAACAGAGTCCTGACTCATTTTATATCAGACTTGCGGCCATTTGTTCACACTGTATTAAAAGGTCAGATTTCTATCCCGAAGGCAGACTGGAATGCCAGTATACAGGTTAAAAGGGTTAATAAACAACATATTGGATATTTCTAACCTGTTTATATTAACATTTAATATTCGCTGTTTGTGAGGCTAAATAGTTTCTTTCCCCTCTCTAGCTTCTCTTTTTCTTACCTTTCTCTTGAAGCTTAAACAAAAAATCGTAGCTTGTCACGTCGGGAAAGTTCATGACTATTACCTGACACTGGAGGCCCGTTCTGTAAAGGTTAAATAAACGTCTACTTACAGAAAGTTTCACAATTACGCAATCGTATTTGCTACACAATGGTGAGTTTATTATCAAGGCCTCTGTTATACCAGTACTACAGGGATGATAATGTCTTAGAGCTAGCATATTACTATTAAAAATGTCACTTATCCTACAGCCAGAGCTGCTTTAAATAATATTTATAACATGTATAAAATAATCAGTTCCTTCTCCTCTTGGAACTATCTTCTGTTCCAAGCAGAACCAAAACACTTAAGGCGAAACTCATCAGCAGATCATCAGTGAGTATATTATGGGTATATTTGTAAAAAAGTGATATTCCAGGTCTTGATATTTTTTATTTTTTTTTTACCCTTAAAACAAGAGAAAAAACTTCATTCCACTGGATGGATCAGTATGAGCAAAGCGAAAGGAAGGGCAAGTCTGCAAATCTAATATTAAAAGCGTCTTAAATTAAAAGTTTGATCATTGACCTTCAATCCTAGGTCATTTGCGCAAAATGACCTGCTTTGTTTGACTTCTTACCTACAGTATTCCAGGCTCGCAGCAATGAACACATGTTAGAAAGCAGCAAGTGTACCTGAACGGACGTTGACTATTTATTTATTTTGGCATTACTATTTCGAACAGGTTTCCAGAGGATGCGTCTAGTGAGTAAACATCAAGCGAGTTTCTATTTCCTAAAATCGTAATCCAAATCTTCACAGCTGCTCTCAGACTCTGTGTAGACGTGGACCTGAGATAATCCGTTTGCTTCAAATCAAATCATACAACACGACCTCGATATTGCGTGGCAGTGGAGCGATAAAGCCGTGATGAGACACGCACCTTTCCTAAAAATAAATAAATAATTAAATAAATAAAATAATCAGGGTAAAATCGGCTATTCTGAGCCGGGAGATTTAATAGGATCCATTTTAAAAGTGGCGGATCTCTGAAAAACCTGCTGGATAGCTGCATCTGTGCTTTTTATGCTCTGTCAAATTTACCAGACAATTTAAACATTGTTGATTTAGAAACGAAAATGTTAGAGCCAAATAAAATTGGATAATGTTCCTAATACATTAAAGCCCCCATTTGTCTGTTTATCGTGCATAATCGTTGAAGATGAAAACATGTGGTTTTGCTAACTGGCAGTGACAGTGTCTGTATAAAAATCTCCCTTCTCTGGGCCTTGTGAGGAACAGCCGGGGATAACGTGGAGACTATAAACATTTTGGCTTGAAAAAGTGGATCTGGCAACAGCATCAGTCATAATTTATGTAAAATTGGTGAAAAAATAGGAAGGGCAAGGAGGACTTGCATTTATTTTTCCTCAAAACTTTTCAGATACTAAAATAGAGCAACATTAGGCTACTTGTTTACTTTATTCAGTGAATGTAGTACTGGAATGTTCCAGACTGTAGAATAAATTTTACTTGATTTTTCTCTTTCCCAAAAAAATACAGTAACAGAGATGTTTAGAGGAGTTTTTTTTTTAAAGTTGACCCATTGTGCTATCTGCCCTCTTCCGAATGCAAGAGCTCATAGATGCCAGTGATTGCCTCGTGTCGTGACTGGCGTTAAAACCGAACATGCCGTCCCTCCTGCTCCAACTTTACTCTGTATTTTGCACATAAATGTTTTCGGCATCATTGGAATTCAGATTTACAATCCACGGACCATAGACTTAAAAGTGAAAGGTATGTTTAACAAAAAAGACTTCATACAAGCGTTAATATTTTGATGATTAACGAAATCAGCGAAATCCGTTTGGAAAAAATCAACCCATGATACCAACATCACCTCTGGCATTCGTTCAAAAGCTAGGTGATTTTTCGGGTGGTTATTTTTTTGTTGACAGATTGGTGGTACGGGTGGTCTGTTCTATTTTTAGCCCAAGCTTGGTGGCACGACTTCCTGTGAAGACCATTGACATGGAATGCTTGGCTTGGGTCAGTTCTTTGTAAGCAGCCATACAGTGTACATGCGCTTCGTATTGGTTATATTTTTGGGCGGCTGGAACGGATTATCTTTATTTACATTATTATGTACACAATTCTTATAGTATTAACAGGACCAGGTTCAGTGTGAGATCTCATGAGGATCTTGGGAAATACGGTATAGTATTAAATCCAGGTGATTTAAAACACTCATGGGAGAATAATGCAGTGGTATTGTGGCTGTTACAAAACACCAGTGTCTTGGGTTTGAGTCTCAGCTCAGGTATGAATTCTGTGTTATTAATGGCTTTGAAAATACACGTTGGAGGTACTTTGTGTTAATTCAAATGTGTACGTCGGTTCCATGTGAAAGCGTGTTGAATTGACTTTGTTACTCAGTTCAGTGTAATTAAAAAAACCTTCATTCTTATAAAAGACGCATACAGGGCAGTAATAAATGTCTGTTTTTTTATGCGAATACAGGGATGGAAATCACCTGTAATAGCAAACGTCCTTGTTTCCATTGTGCGTATTCCGCAGCCAGACGCTATACAGACATCTTCAGACTCGGTGGTGATTGTGAAGAAGTCAGGCTGCTCCAGCGGAGTAGCCTCTGACGCAAGCAGATTTTAGGTCAGGGTGATTTGCAGATGGTAAATTTGTCTTTTGTGTGTGCTGTAGAAGATGAATTTCCGTCGCGTTTAACCTGCCGTGGCACTAATGCAGTACCTCTGATGGCGTAATTCATTCAGGGGAAAATCTCTCCCTCGTGCTCTCATCTATCTCTGCGTAATCTTTCCGTATGCGACATCTAGGTTTAAAGAAGGCTGATTTACTGCTTATCTTAAGAAGAGATAAGAATTTATTTATTTTTTTGCTTATTCCCCATGGTGCACATGTGACTTTTCTTTTTCCCTCTCTCTGTTTTCCTAAGCCATCTGCATCCGTGTTTGTTTTCCGTGCTGGCTTGTGGGTGGGCTCTCTCGGGTGCCCTTGGTAATGGGGTTGTAATTACTCAGAGTTGCCGCTAAATTGCGAGCGCTCGTTTGTACCGGGCCTGTTGTTGTCAGGGAAAGATTAGACAAGGACATTAAGATGGGAGACTGATATGAAGGTGGGAGACGGAGAGCAAGGCTAAGAAAGATGAATGAGACAGATGGCTGGACACTCTTGCAGTCTTACGGGGCACGAGTGAGGCATTAGCGCGTCAAACCCGTTTACGCTGGAACATCGATTCGTTTTTGAAAGAGAGCCCAGAAATTTTGGAGCCAATAGCAGATTTTGTACAGAGTTGATATTAAATGAAAATTGGGGTTGAAGGAATATCGGGTTAGTAAATAAGGTCAGCGAGTTGATAAGGAAGATTTATAGGTGTTTAACTATCTGTACCTGTCGTGATGGGGTTAAATTCCTCATGGTCCATCTGTGTTATGGCTAAAAGACACTATTCTCTTATCTGATCAAATTGAGCTCACAAAGCCTGTTTATTTACTGAGAGAAATGAAGCGTCCCTGTTTCTGAGATTACGCACAACCACAGCTTCTTAACTTGGGCAGTGAAACCATACAGTTGATTTATTGGAAAAAGATCTTCATCTGTCCAGTTTCGGTGAGTCTGTAGCCCACTGTAGCTTCAGATTCCTGTTGATGGCAGACACAAGTGGAAACTTCACTGTGGTCTCCTGCTTTTGCATTATGAGATGCTTTTCCACTCACCATGGATGGTAAGAGTGGCAGTTTAAGTTAGTGTAGCCTTCCTGCCAGTTCAGACCTCTTTCATCAACAACAAGCCATAGTACCAGCACAACTGCTGCTTACTAGATGAGGTCTTTTCATCCAGCCCTAACAACCGTGTCACGATTATATTTTTTCCCAATTCTGATGTTTGACGTGAACCACCTGTCTAATATTGTGCTGGTCAATATCCCAGGAGCTGTATACGTGTGTGTGTGTGTGTGTGTGTGTGTATATACACTAATCATCCATAACATTATGACCACCTGCCCTGATCCATTGATGCATGGACTACGCTAGTTCCCTGAAGATGTGCTGTGGGATCTGGCACCAAGATGTTGGCAGCAGATCCTTTAAGTCCTGTAAGTTGCGAGGTGGGCCTTCCATGGATTGGACATGTTTGTCCAGCAGATCCCACAGATGCTGGATTGGATTGAAATCTGGGGAATTCTGAGGCCAGGACAACACCTGAAACTCATTGTTGTGCTCACCTAACCATTCCTGAACCATTTTTGCTCTGTGGCATGATGCACTATCCTGCTGAAAGAGGCCACAGCCATCAGGCAATACCGTTTCCATGAAAGGGTGTACATGGTCTGCAACACTGCTTAGGTAGGTGGTACATGTCAAAGTAACATCCACATGGGTGGCAGGAGCCAAGGTTTCCCAGCAGAATATTGCCTAGGTCCTTTGCATTGAGCTGTAGACACGTGATTGGCTGATCTAATATAGACTGTATTTTGTTTCTGCCATATTTCCCACTTGAGCTACTTTTTACCTCCCTTCTGGGTTCTGGGTTGTGATTCTCGTATCTGCTTGGCCCTGCTAAACATACACGTTACTCTTGGGTCTTGTTTGATACAGCTGCCATTTGTTGGCAGATCAGCTCCAGTGATCAGTAAATAACAGAGGGCGTCACTGCTGTTTAAACAAACTGGTCATCTGCTATATGCTCATGGCTAGAGATTAGACACATGTGCTGATTGTACCAAAGGCCCATGGCAGCAGAAGTGCAATCGGCTGTATACTGCCGAGCGTGTTACCGTGTCAGACATCCTTTAAAACATGGCCGGTGGGGACCCGACGAGCCTCGGCACGCCGTACAAAGCTGTCATTTTTGTATTTTGTGTTTGTGTGCGGAGACCGATGCTAGTTTTTCATTCTGCCACTGCATACGCCTCGGTCTTGGCAATTAAAACGGAATAGAAAATCAGAGTGCATATATTAAGAGCGTGCACTCCCTGAACCTCCACCTCTAGCTCTAGCTGTGTGCACCAGTGTTGCTGCACAAACCTTTGAGATTTGCAATGCTCTTTTGTTTTGCTGTCATCTATTTCATAGCCCTTCTTTTATAGCGACCTCATTCCCATCCTCCCCCGTCTTAGAAGTTTGCATTTGCGCCTAACTTCAGAAATGATCCGGAATTGAAAACGCCAAGGGACAGCACTGTGTGTGTGTGTGTGTGTGTGTGTGCATCTGTGTGTATGTTTTGTCTGCAAAAGCATGATTTGCATACACAGCAAGCGTAAAGGTATGTCTAACCAGGAGCACAGCTGCATAAATTAACACCTACATGAGACTGCTGTGCAGAATGCAGAGAGACATGATCTATTTTCCCTGGAGACGGGCGTGTAAATTTTTTGCTCCGCATGTACGTCTAGAGAATCCCAGCATGCCCCGGTCGTACAGACGGATCTTTGTATTTTTATTTTCTTTGCTCCACAGCATTACATCACCTCTATTCACATGCTATATATTCTGCACATTAGTATGCACCTGAGGGGATAAAAAGTCTTTTTATACACTGTAGTCGTCACTGTAACGTACAAGACTTTTCATTTATTTTACATGCTGTTTTGCTTCCAGAGCTACACCCCTTATCTTAATTAGAGAGCTGTAGAGGGATGGGGACAGCAGTAATACCATGGTTATCAGCAGGACAAAATTGAAAATATTCCCGTGGTGACAGCAGTAATAGGGATATGCTTTGTTGTATCCCCATGAGAATGATGATAAAATGGATTTTAACATGGCGGTAATGAAAGGACTCGTGTTTAACAAATAAAAATCAATATCTCCGAAACGGGAGAATTGGCTCCACGCAGAGATTTTTCTGTGCTGAGAAGCAAAGCAAATTTCCAAGTAAGCCTACAGTTCTCCTTTAATTTAATTCGCAAACCCGCGTTCACCCGACGATGGAGACGTTGAAGCCTCGTGTCCCTCTGTTTGTCAGAAGAGACTCAAACTGTGTGAAGAGATGTTTTGAAAAGATTTCGCTTGAAATTAAATCGGCACCTCGTCCGATCGAGATGGTTTGCATCGTGGTGGAGGACTCGCTGTGGGCGGTGGAATGTGTGGCTTTAAAAAAAGGTCTCTGATAATTAAAACGTGAAAGGAGAATGTTAGGCATCTAACTTTTTTTTTTTTTTTTTTTAAAGCAAAGAAACCTAACAGAAAAGCCTTGAGAGTCTTGGATGCAAAGCTTCACTGTAATGTATATGCGTTACCTGTGATTTCTTTCCCCAAAATATGAATTAAATATTCGTCTGTTTCTGTTATTATACACTTATTACTTATTATGATGATTATGTATGAAAAGTAAACCATTCATATTTTTGTGTTTCATATAAAGGAGTTACATGATTCAGGAATTTTATTGTTGTGTAAAAATTTACAGCCATCATAGAGTGCTTATTTGCGATACTGTAGTCGTTCCCGTTAGCCATCCTCTCGTCAGCAAGTCGAACCTGAAAACCTGAAATAAACCATACCTAGGTAAAACCTAAGCTTATTTGATTTGGTCTTGCCCTGTACCTGTGATCTGAACAGCTTGCATCACTGCTATGTGATCGGTGACTGGATAATGCTGGCGTTAATGTGCAGGTGTTCCTATTATTGTGGCCACTGCACAAATAGCTGTTTACAACACTTTTCACTTTGAAGGCAGTGAGCGTTTTAGTTTCCACAGACATGTCCCATTGGAGTGTGTGTCTGAATTTCAGATGTAAATCTATCCAGCAGAAATGGCGCTTGGTAACTTGATTTATTGATAAAACTGCGAAAGCAAGAACAACTCCATTCCGCTTCCTCTTGCTGTTTTATCTGTTTAAGATAAGCTATTTCCTACTTCTCGCTTTCCTTAAGCTGGCAGGCATGAACACGCGCGCACACACACACACACGTACTTTATAGCACATTCTTATAGTTTGTTATTCATTTAGCCGAGAAGGAAGGCTGAAGCTGTATGCAGTTGTTAAAATGTTTGCCTTGAAGCTGTTCTTCTCTTCTGAGTTCTGCTCTTTATCATCTTCCCTCTGTCTTGCGAGAACTACCTGTAATCAGAAGGTAAACAGCTCGGAGCATTTTTGCGTCCGTCCTCCGGCGTATTGCTAACAGAATTATTGTTTCCCTTTATGAAGGAGTAGGGTGAACTCGGACGACGTGGGACAAGTTTTTGCAATTTTGACTTCTCTGATGTTTTCTGTCATCAATCCAATATTACAGAACAACACATCAGGGCTTTGTCAAATCCCCCACCATGACGTCTAATTACATCTGAATGAAAACAGTGGATTCCACACTCCCAGGAGACGTGACCGATCATTGAGCGTTCTTTGTGCCAAAACAATTTTCATGTATTACCTTTTATAAAATCTTCAGTCTGCCTGTTTAATTCAAGACAAGATTTTATTCCCCAACCTACATGCAGATACCACGTTGTATGTGTTTTATTAAATCTCTGTCTCTTAATCTCATTTTATATTGCTCTGTTTACAATAGAACCTATTTCTTTCTTTCTTTATGTTTATTTATTTAATTTTGATATGTTTAGGAACATATACATGTGTAGTCTTTGCTCCATCTGAGCCATTAAATTTACCACAGTTGAACAAGTTTAGAGAATAAATAACGATAAATAAATGAAAATCAGTGTATTATAATTACTTTTAATACAATGTTAGTTTACTCTCTATTAATATAATATTAATATGTTATATTGTGCTGTATATCAACAATTTATAATGTTAGATTATTTTTTTAAATGTATTTTATATAAATATTTATTCAGATTTAGGAAGCAGCCTCCTGGTGGTCCAGCAGCAGGATGCCGCGCTCTCATTGCCGTGGCCCGGGTTTGATTCCCAGGCAGGACGCCACCCAAGCCACTGAAGAGTTAACTCTCAGTGCCGGTCCCAAGCCCGGATCAAAATGGGAGGGCTGCGTAAAACCTGTGCCAAACCATGCGGATCGAATGATCCGCTATGAACAGCGGACCCTGCCATTGCGTGGGACTAATGCTAGGATTAAAAAATAAATAAATTTGGAAGTCTTACCCGCTATGTTAATAATAGTTCACATCATACGCTCTTGTATATCATTATCTGAGTAAACATAAATGCTAATAGAGCACCAAAAAACTGTCATTTATGTTTCAGCTGTAAAATATCAGAGGAACAATATTAAAAAGTTCAAGTCATTTCAAGTGCCATGTCATTGTTTCTTCTGTGATGAATGACATCAGCTTGTGTTGGTTTTGCTCACTGTCCCTGCCACTGCCTCTGCTCTGTCATTGGTTTGCGGTCTGATTGTGTTCACCTGTTTTGTGTTTAGGTGTTTATTAGTATTCCAAGTTTTTTCCTTCATCTTGTTTTGAGTATTAGGAGTTCTATGTACAGTCCCACCTAGGTTTTCAAATCCTGTCTGTTTCGACACTGAATATGGATTATCCTTATTCTAAACACACTACAGTGGATCGTCAGCATACGAATGCCCTCCCTTACGAATTTTTGGCGTAAGAATTTTGCATTGTCATACGAAGCATTTTCAGCATACGAATGAACCGGACCAAACCAAACACCGGCTAAGTTGCCCGTACGTCTGGGAGCCTTGTCCCTACGTGGGGACTTATTTGCGTCAGTGGAAAGCCAAGCGAAGCCAACTGCAGTTATGAATTTTACGGATTTTGTTTTCAGCCAGTGAAAGCTGTTTGGAAAGAGTCAACCCACGATACCAATGTTGCCTTCGGCATGCGTTCAAAAGCTAGGTGATTTTTTGCACGTTTTTTTGTTGACACATTGGTGGCGTGGGCGGTCTGTTCTATTTTTAGCCCAAGCTTAGTGGCATGACTTCCTGTGAGGACCCTTGACATGGAATGCTAGGCTTGGGTCAGTTCTTTGTAAGCAGCCATACAGTTTACATACGCTTCGTATTGGGAATATTAGTCATATTTTTAGGAGTCTGGAACAGATTATCTGCATTTAAATTATTTCTTATGAGCAAGTTTCACTATACATATTTTCGCTTTAAGAACTCTCCCCCAGAACGAATTAAATTCGTACGCCGAGGTATATCTGTCTCTCCGGCTTTGTGTGTAGGTGAGCTTTAAGCAGAAGTTAGTTGTTTTCCTGCCTTGCTGTCTCTGCTTTGATACATCAGTTGATTTCTACAGCAGCAACAGTGACCACAGCTTGATGGATACCTATAACAAAATGGCTCAGGACATGGACAGATGCTAATTCAGATGCAGTTACCAGGTTTAATTCGCCAGTTTCTCCACTAAATTCTCATCCTCTCCTTGGTGTTTTCTGCAACCACAGGGTTATAGAATATGTTGAATCGTGTAAATTGTTTTAGTTGGAAATTGTGATCTGGTTGACGTGTGAAAAATGTCCAGCTCATGGTATTGTCAGTGCAGTGTAGTGTAATGCAGTTCCTGGCACGGATGCCATGTTGTTGTCTGTATCTGAGTCTGATTCCGAGGCTGTAATTGTGAACCATTTATAATCATACTACTAACTATTCAAGCAGTCTTTCCATTTGTCTGTCTCTGTATTTATGTATTTCAAGATATGTTATTTCCTCTCTTTGTTTGCGCATCTGTCTGTCTCGCTTGTCTCTCTCAGGTCCCTTGGTTTTCTTTGCCAGGTAAAGGAGCTGTTGAGTGTGAGAGCGAGGCTGTCAGACTGGTATAATAGGGAATTGCTGGAGCATGACGGCATCCCTTCCCTGTAGCACTTGCAATGCTGGTGTGAATGTCACCAGGCTTTCAGAATTTTTTTTTTTTTTTTTTTAGAATTAGATGTGTGGATGGCATAGGGCCTATACAGGTTTACAGTAATTTGTGATTTGTACTTTGTGCCATGGGATAGGATTTTCTAAAGAAAGGAGAGGTACAATCATCCATAGCTGTGAGCCAAGGGAGCAGAATTGGGAGCGATGTCATACATCATACATCTTTCCCCTGTCCATTACAGCACTGCCAGTGAATTGTGGGCATCTTGGTGCTCATGTATGTGGAAGAAAGCAGATACTAGAGCAGCATTTATAAAATATATAGCTGGCCTGGAAGGAATCATAGATGTTAGACGTCATCCTCCGCAGCTGGTATCTGTTGTGTGATTGGTGTGAGCAGGCTGGTGGGTGGGAATTGGTTGAAAATACCAAGAATGCTGATTTCTTCCAAACTTAAATAGTGCCACGATCATTTCAGTCATCAGGATAAACAAGCAGATGTCACGTATTAACAGGTTTTTTTTTTTCCCAGTACACTGACAGTATCCTGAAAACGGTTAATTACTTCTGTCAATCATAAAACGATGGAAGAATCATCGCTATGACCGCTATGCTGTCTCCATATTGTGTTCACTGGGATCTCATTAGAAGGCGAAAGAAAGTCAATCATAAGAATGAGGATACCATTCCAAGCTGATTAAATCGGTTATTACAGTGCAATTACAGCTACAGCTGGTATTAAGCCACAATTTATATTCATATGTGGCACTCCATCATGCTTGTACTGTCCAATAAATAAATGCATCATTCAGTATTGTGATTGTATTTACCGTGTGATGCAAAATATTCAAGATTTGACCTTGAACTTTGCAGCGTTGGGGAGCAGATAACTGAAAGCAGTGGCACTGCTAACTTAATTGGACTTCAGTAGCTACAAATTAGTGTAGCTTTTGCATCGTAGCTCGACTAGTCCAAAGTCTGATTATAATATCGTATATCTGTGGTCCCCGCCTACTTAACAAGCTGTAAGAGACTCATTACAGCTCACATGGATAGGAAGAAAGTGTAAAATCTAAAGGATCCCATAAATCAACAGCACACGTGATGTATGGGGCGGGGAAATGATAATACCGTAATAAATTAACACTGGGGACTATTCTCGGACACAGAGACTACTGGTTCTTTGTTGTTAATAGGAAACACAACAGTGTTTACATATACTTATGAATAAAATCTAGTAAATTTCAATAAGATTGTCAGTGTATGCTGGGGGGTAAATGGTCCGATTGAACTGGTAGCCCCAGATTGTGTTTTATATAGTCCACAGATTATTTACTGACCTGTTCATAGTCTTCCAATATAAGCGATATTTTTCCTTTCTTCTTTTTCCCCCCAATAAAAGGAAATCTCTAAGTTATTATCAGTGAAAATCAGATCTATGCTATAGTTATGATGTATAAAAATGCGGTTAAAAAATTGTTTTTCATCGTATTTATTATTTTCAAAATTAATCAGTGATTTAAAGAAATTACTACATCTGTTACAAAAACTAATAAAAAAATGTATTAAATATTTAAAAAAATGTATTAAAACATGTTTTTAATTGCATTTTATTATTATTATTATTATTATTATATCGGAAGTATAGCTTATTCAAGTTCGACAAGTTTATTTCCCAAGGTAGAGCGGGAAATGGCGTCTGATTCTTATAATGAGAACCAATTACCCGTGGCCGAATTTATCGAAGTTCATGGTCCTTAAGGAATCAAACAATAAATCTTACACCTTTTCTATATAATCTGAGCGAACCAAAGATGAAAATACTGGTGACATTCAGGCGTATAGAGGTGAGCGTGATTGTCGTTTTAAATGGGTAGGTAGCTTAATGTGCACATTATATAAAATTAGTAGCTATATTCCTGGGTTATTCAGTGTGGAAAAGACTTTCCTGACAAAGCGTAGCCGCCTCACAGAAGGTAATTTTGAGAGACTTCTCATGTGTCAAATTAATAGGTCCTTCTGCTCCAATTGACAGAGTACTTAATTTGCTTGATTACAGTATTGTTCTTTCACTGATTTAGGCACAAAATTTTGCATATTTTTTTTTTTCCATTACAGTATCTTACTTTAAGATTTTTAAATCTCTCGCATTACAATTAGTGTGTTGATTTGTACATTTTTTTATGTGAAATAATAGATGGATAGATGAAAACTTAACTTATCTATCTGTCCGTCCATCCCATCCCAATGTTCTTAGCTACTTTTTATTGCTAACTCCTATTGTAGCTTACTGTGTTTTTTAAAGAGTTCCTTAACTGCGTCAAAATGCGAGTAGCTTAAAAAATTTGACCGTTTTAAAGTAGCTTCCCAAATGCTGGAACTCTCTAAAATCTGCTGGAAACTCACTGTTTACGAAGCAGAATCGTACAAATATTCATCAGAGATTGTGTATTTTACTCGACCAGATCTGAACAAGGCTTATAGGTGAGAGAAGGAAGTTGTGTCCTGTGATTAGTTGTCTGTTTTTGCTGCTGTTTGGTGGCTACAGCTGAAGCCTACTTCTTTCCGTCTTACTAGCTTACCATCACCACACCTCGCTTATTATCAGTTCCTGCTAAAATAATGCTTAGCAGACACTGAAAAGATTAGATTTACTTTTGCGTCAAACTGAATAGACGGTAGGTGTTCTTAATTTTAGATATCTTTCTCCACAATTTGTTCATCTGCCAATTACCACCCATTACCTAGTCCTCCATATTGCACCACAGCTACCAACTGGGAGGGTGAAAACTTACCCATGTTTCCTCGGAGATAAAATGAGTTCTGATACTGAAGACGAATAATTAAAAACAGCCTCTGTGCAACCGATATGCTTCCATGTTATTTGTCATTCTTTGTCCTACAAACGTCATATCTGACTGCTTACTCCCATCCATATGTTAAGAGAAAGAGAGGAAAAAAAAACAGAGTTGCTGTGACATTATCAGGTCCCACAGGATCCCAGTCCCAGAGCATATACCTCTAGAATAGACTGCTGCCTTTCCAGTACATTTAACTACTTTACCAAAGAGTCTTGAACTTTTACTCTTGGCATTTAAAATAAAATCTATAGCGTCTTTATCTGTGTGACATGATTCTTAAATATATGCTGTCTAAAATGCCGACAGCAGCAACCTGGTCATTTCCAGAAACCAACTGGAGTACGAGGTGTCTGATTTCTGTGTTTATGGAATTACCTTAGGGCCATAGAGCACTTTTAAAAGACATTTTAAAACCTATTAGTTTGGCTTTACTTTTGAAGTTCCCTCGGGGTTTGCCATATATAGCTGCTACTTTTACTCTTACTCTTATTGCATCATATATAGGGTAGTTTTGTAAATGACTAACACTGCATATTGTCACAAATACAGATATAGACCTTGGTTTATCCCAAAACCAGTAAGCCAGAGGCGACGGCAGCGGCAAATAAAAACTCAGAGACAGCATGAGCAAAGGAACCCCAAAAAGGAACCCATCTTCTTGTAGGTGACGCCGGATAATGAGATCATAAATCAAATTAACACTGTTCTATCTCTCTCTCTCTCTCTCTCTGTGATAGCGTGGACTTGGTGCATGCTCAGCTGAGGGTGTGTGAAGGCCGTAGCCTGCCCGAGCTTGGGCTGAAGCAGGATAAAATCAAGATCAATGGTACGGCTATCCAGTGTCGTGTGACCACTGAGGACCCTGCACGAGGCTTCCAGCCAGACACAGGAAGACTAGAGGTAGGCAAGCAGCAGTCATGTGTGTGTCAGGAGTGTGTGTTGTGAATGATGGATCAAAAGAGATCTCTGGTGGTGATTATTAAATCAGCTATTAATATTCACTTTTTTTTAAGTTACACATTCAGAAATCTGACCAAGACTGGTGTAACATCTGGTTATCCACGTACATGTAGAACAGGTTCAAGCTGTGACCATGCATTTGATGTGATAATCATTTTCAGCACATCCACAAAGCTCTATACACTATAAATCGAAAAACATGTAGACCCCTGACCAACACACACACACACGTGAACCTTCCCCATAATGTTATCCCTAAACTTTGAAGCATGCAGTTCTCTAAAATATCTTTATATCCTGCATCATTAAGAATTCTCTTCCCCGGAGTGAAAGGGAATCTCTTCCAGCATGATAATTTCGTTGTGCACAAAGTTAGTCTCATAAAAAACATGGTTTATTAAGGTAGATGTAGAAGAACTGGAGTGTCCTGCAGAGTGCCCTGACCTCAACCTCACTGAACACCTTTGGAATGAATTGGAACGTTTTACTCACCAGGTTTCCTCTCTCCACATCGATGTCTGACCTCACTAAAATGGCGGAATAAATCTATAATTGGATATTCTGCAAACACACACATGGGTTTGGTTGGTCAGGTGTTTGGCCATACTTTTGGCCACACAAGTGTGTATTTTATTTCTATCATTCACTGGTTCACCTGGAGGTCAGTCAACACCCAACTCAGAAGTCATTTTAGGACGTGTATTTTAACTTTTGCGTTAAAACATGTGGACCAACTGATCTGCTGTGGTGACCCCGAACAGGGAGCAGCCGAAAGAGTCTCCTGGTGGTCCAGCAGCAGGTTCCTGCACACTCATTGCCGTGGCCCAGGTTCGATTCCCGGGCAGGCGACTAACTCAGCCACCGAAGTGTTAACTCTTAGTGCCGTTCCCAAGCGTGGATGAAATGGGAGGGTTGCATCAGGAAGTGTATCCAGAGTAAAACCTGTGCCAAATCAAAACTTGCGAACCAAATGATCCGCTGTGTCGACCCCAAAAAGGAGCAGCCGAAAGAACAACATTTTAATCTTTGCGTTAAAAGAAAACCAAGAAATCTTAGAGTTTTCTTAATTTGTCTTACAGAAAGGGTTTCTTAAATAACCCTTTAAGAAAGCCTTTAAGAACCTATGAGAGCTTAGGGCTATAATAAAAGCACAGAAGAAAGAATAAAAAGACTAGATCTGAGAAGATCAGTGAAGTGACAACAAATTCAGAACATTTCTTTATTTTTGTCTTGTGCTTTTATGGATTAGGGAGATGAGGCTGTGATGGAGGAGGATGTTAGACCGTTGGTCAGCGGTGATGTGTAATTTTGTCAGTTGACAGCAGAAAGACAATTACTTATGACTGGAAGGATTGGGGGCTGAAATGGTTATGCTTATTGGTCATTTTGCTCTCTGGGATTTCTATAGGCATTTGTAACTAGTATTGATGTACCCTTATAGCTCCCTATAGCCTGTAATGGACATGGTTGGGCAAAGTGTTAATCCATAATTGAGTGAAGGTTTAATTATACTGCTGATTCGTCCCATGCATTTTGTTGACCAATAATATTTAAAATAATCGTAGAAGTTGTCACTAACCTAACGTAATAAAGTATTGTGAACTGATTACTTGGTTAAATGCATTAAGTCAGACACAAACAAGTGTATAAATTCCCAGACGCAACTCTGTTATAGTCATTAAGAAAGTGTCTTGAGAAAGAAACTTCTCGCTGAGAGCTGTGTGTTCAGGCGTCTCATCGCGTTCTTCAGATCTGAAAATGACTTCCAGCTCGAGCCGAAGCAGCTGCTCAGCATTGCCCTTTTTCTCATGAGGCATTTATAGTTTCAGCAGATGGGTTGGGGTCAGATGGGGGGAAAGGGGAACGCTTGTCACTGTCTTTTTTTTTTTTTTTTTTTTTTTTTTTTTTTTTTTTTCCTTTCTGTAATTAGGCGACATAAATTTGTCTCGTAATTGATACAGCAACCGAGTCTATTATTTACAAGCTTAACTGTGTACCCTCAAGTTAAGTGCACATGCCTAAGTTCCACTAGGGAATGAAAGCAACCATTTTACAAATCCAAAAATGTAGATCTTTTTGTGGAAAATGCCTACAGCCTGATTGGTCTTAATATCTAAATGAAACCAAGGACGAATTTCACAACGGACAGTCCTCGATCGTCCGATGATGCGATGAAAATTGTCTTGTGATAGACCTGTGAATCGGTCTAAATGTGCGGAGCTGTTGTTCAGAAAAAGGGGGGGGGGTCACCTTACTAGAAACAAATCCCTATGTATCATTAAATGTTATGTCTGGAGAAAACATGTTTTATAAGATGAACAGGTGTTCTTAGATGTTTGTGTCTGGGTGAAACTAAACAACATGGCATGTCTATTTTTCAACATGAGGTCCTTTAGCAAGTGTGGAAAGTTTGTCACTGTAGATGAGGCCAAGCATGTTGGCCAGAAATGTTCTATTAATTCATTCAGTTTCATTCAAATTTTGGACATTGGATTGTCATTAAAGCATCTTTCAAAAAAATATCTATAAATTCCAGAGTTTTATATTTCTACGTTAATCCCTAATGAGCAAGCCAGAGGCGACAGTGACAAGCTTCCTGAGACAATATGAGGAAGAAACCCTGAGAGGAACCGGTCTCATATGGACAGACTCCAAGGAATGCCTGGTGACACCAATAGAGTGCAATTATAAATAATTCCCCTCTTTTAATGCGATATAGTTCATTAAGCGATATACACTCACCCATGCCACTCTCCTGTGAAGTCACAGTTTCAGACAGAACTTGGTCTTCGACTGCCTTCGGTCACAGATGTGTTATATCTGCTGAAGATGAGCATATCGCATTATCCATTCTGAGATCACCGATCTCGTCTTACAATGCGTCTTTTTTTTGTACTGAAAATTATACAGTGTAAACCCTTAAGGCACTCAGCCGTCATCACTGAAGGCGAATGTCAGCTTATGATGAAAGGGGGAAAAAAAGCAAGCTGTTATTACTCCACGAAATATATCTATAAGCTCTCTTGAAAAGGCTGATGAAAAGGAAACAAAAAGATCAGACAGATCGACAACAAAATCTGATAAGTATATAAAGATCTCTAGCATGTTTAACAGAAGGCTGACGGCACCAGACATAAAAACATAGCAGAAAGTCTCGAACTCTGGGAAATGTCTGCTGCTTACGAAACTTTGAAGAGCAGAGCTGATAGATCGCTTTGCAGCTCGGAAACATACATTTAGGCATCAAAAGATGGTCGAGCAGCTTGCTTGGGCTAAAAAAAAAAAACACAAGACCTGGCCTGCTGCTGAATGATAGGTTTTACTGAGTGATGGACTGGAAGTCTTATAATTGGGCTTTTAGAACTGGTGATGGAAATAGTGTTTTAGTTTGGGGACCAGTAGAATAGTGAAGGAAAAAGTATAGTTTCCTTCAGCATCATGCAACACCTTTTGGGCAACCGGATAGTGAACTAAAGCATAAAGTATACTCGAGCTCCATCAGAGCTATTCGAAGATAAATGGTTGAAAGCGATGATGTGTGTACGATGACCAGTGTTACAGCATGGATCCCTGAACTTGGAAATATGAACCAAAACAGAAAATAAACCGTTTACGTTGTTGTTCTTTCGGCTGCTCCCTGTTCGAAGTCACCACAGCAGATCATTTGGTCCGGTTTGGCACAGGTTTTACACCGGATGCCCTTCCGGACGCAACCCTCCCATTTAATCCGGGCTTGGGATCGACACTGAGAGTTAACTCTTCAGTGGCTGGGTTTTTATCGCCCTGTCCGGAATCAAACCCGGGAACGGCAATGAGAGTGCGGGATCCTGCCTCTGGACCACCAGGAGGCTAGGTGAGTTTATAGTATAAGCTGTAAATTAAAACACCATCACCCTCAAATAAATGAGGATGAAGTATTCCTTTTACCGTATTGGTTTGACTTGGGATGAGGCGCATAGAAATGCTGAGGCGACGACTTTGAGCACGTAGAGGTCTTAGTTATCTAACTGACATTCTGTTCAGTCTTTCTTTGTCTTATAAGATGCTTGACTGGCACCAGATGTGCTGTTTATAAAAGTCTCTCAGATACGTGTGTATTACACCCAGTTGGATCATCAGATCATGCATTTGAATTGCTGCAGCATTATCTTTGTAGGTTGTTTGTATGCCAGTTTATAGGCGTCGGCTCGAAAGCTTTCCATGTGGCCTCCTGAGGTGAGTCGCCTCATCACTGCAGCCCAAAGAGCCTGGTTATGAGAGTGTGAGTGTGGTGTAGAATTATCTCCGGTCTCAGTCTGCTCCTGATGGCGAGATTCTGGCTATTTTTAGAGCACCTTGTTCATAGGCCCCTGGTTTCTAACAAAGTACTATCCACCCAATTACCCACATTCAGCCTGCTCAGCAGCTAGACACTCCAATAACATGCTCCTCCCAGGGCAGCCTTTCCTGTTTTTCCTCTCAAATCACATTCCATGTGCTCAAAATATGTTAGATTCTGTTCTTATCAGAATATTAAAAAATGGCATTCATGCGAAAAGAAGCATGGATACGCCGGATATATCCTGCGCATAGCTTTATGAAACGATACAAGGAGTGACCGAAAGACGGAGAGAAAAATGATGTGAGGGCAGATAGGATCCTCTGAGAGGTGTTGGCACGAGTATTAAAGGAGTCGGCATGTTGAATTATGGATACATATTGACGAATCAATAAATGGCCCTCGTGGCCAGATGGCTGAAATGTTGGATGAATGTTTCATGCAGCTTGGCACAGGAACTCAGGTGGAAGGTATAAGGAAAGGAAGCCAGGAGCAAATGGCAGAAAGATAAAAAAGACATGATGCTCTTAGCTCTTGTATAGGTGTATCAGCCAGGCTCCAGTCCTCCCATGTTTCAGTACAGCCTAGAAATGTTACGTAAGATACGTGTACGAGGAGACAGGAGTGTTACAGCAGCGTCTGATATGAAAATCAGGCAGCGGGAAGGGAAGAGAAAGAGTCCCCCATCTCCTCCGGCTCTGTGCTTTCTCAGAAATATGTGGTGTGGTGCAAGGCAGGGTGCGTCTGGAGTGGCAAGGTTTTTGTTCAGAAAGGGTAACTAAGGCTATAATGGCTAAATAGAACGGCTGAGTAAATAAGTGTCGAAAATAGGGGCTGAAAGGGTCCTTTTCGGAGCTGGAGAGTGTAATGGAAGGTTGTTTTTCTTGTGATGGATGTTCAGGGCTGTGAGACAGATGCAGAAAGAGAGAGAGAAGTGGAGACAGTCGGCGTCGCGAGTGTCAGGATAGCAGTTAGACATCCGCAGCACCATCTTGCCTCAGCTCCCTGTAATGTTCCCTGTCAAATGCTGTTTAAAATCCTGGACTCCATCTGTGCGTGTTACAGAGCTTTTATTAGGGCTTGGCTATGAAATGATGAATGGCTGCTTTAGCTCTTGGCAGGGCCTGTTCCATCTGCCGAGTGTGTACTTGTGTGTGGTTTTGATCATTAACACCAAGCCCTGGCTTTGTCTTCATCCTCGTCCTTCTCATCATTAACATCTTCACGATAAACCTGATTACTTGGCTGTACTCGCACTAAAGGTCTCGTACATTTAAAGTGTTTGAATGCCGAAAACTGATTGGTCTCACAAACGACAGTATAAAAAGATATTAAAGTGATCTCATTCATTTAAACCTAACAACACGTTCATACAGATTTATATAGAGGATGTTGCACATAATCTAAATAATACGCAGATTAACAACAAAGAATGAAGAATAATATGGTTCGTTTAATACATACGGACGGAGTCTCCAGTGTTGGAACTCGACCTAGCTTAACTGTCGTCCTGGTTTATCGATTATCTGAGTATTTATTGTTGGTGAATGCAAGTCCTGCATTTTTGTCCAAAAGCTTCAAAACTTCTTAACCTCTGGTCATTCTCGTACCCACCACCATCCAGCACCCAACCAACCAGCAACTGTAATTGGTTTTTGTTTTAGTCCTCTCTCTCTCTCGACTTAAGCCTCCTGCAAGAATGTAAAATCTTTCTGGTGGGGGAAAGTCTTTCAATGTTTTTTGCCTTATTAAACTTCAAAAAAAAAAACCCCGAAAGCCAGGCTTATAGCTTCTATAATACAGCGATAACTTGTCTTGCGGACAATTCCGCAAGATTAAATGTTGACTATAAAAGGTCAAAGTACACGATGTATGACATTCTATAATGAATATCGCTAATAAAACATAATTATTATAATAGGATTATTTTTCCTTTTACAGCAAACCTCATCACGTTTTATTGCTTTTTTTTTTCAAGCTGAACATTTAATATAGGATTCGTTCTCAATGAAGTTTATTTCAATCAGTTCTTTTTTTTTTTTTCCCTAATGACTTTGAAAGTCTTGGTTTAGTTGTGAAATCTGGCTCACCCTCCGTAAATCATATTGCTTGATAAACATGTGATGTTTTGAAGGCTCTTAAAACTAGTCAGCAGTCAGACTCAGGCATTCTGTGTTCCAGAAAAAGACAGACTGTATGTGTGTGTGTGTGAGGGGGGGAGAGAGAGAGAGAGAGAGAGAGAGAGAGATAGTTTGATTGTTTGAGCATGAGCACATGGAGCTGTTAGGATGGGCATGTCTGGAGCATACCTGCATGCCCTTTAGCCCTTCCATCTGTCACACTGCCTTGCTAAGACACACAACCTCACATGCACACAGGCTGTGAAAGAGCCATCTCGCGTCCATCTTTATTAGAGAAGGAATGAGGAAATATTGTTTTCTCAGCCAGATGGCTGGCGAGACAAGCTTGTCTCATCTGGTTTGTGTGACACGCTTCTCATCGAGTGTGAATGCGACTCGTGACTAGGATCGTGATTTTCCCCTCCCCTCTGGTCCGCTCTTGGGTTATAAAGAAACAGCAACAAGCTTACATTTAACAGTAAACAGCCCTGCGCTTTTCTTTTAATGTTGCACGGCTTCGTCCTCCGCTGTCGGCACTTTTCAGAGTGCTTGGTTGATCAGCATGTAGTGGCGAGTTGAAGTCTGTAAAGGGCAGCCTGCATACACACAGCTGCATTGTGGAGCACATTCTCCTGCCTTCCTCCCGCTGGACCCCCATTTATAATCATATTATTTGCTGAGCCGCTGCTACTGCAGGAGCTGGCTAGTGCTTCATGGCAATGTACAAGCTAGACGCCGGGGGGACATGATGCTGTTACACACTCGGCACATTGGTATTCCGGCGGTGTCTCCGGTATCACATCTAGTTTACACAAAGCCACTGTAGGCTCGCCAGGACACGACCACAAGAATGCCACCGTGCCGAGGCGGACCTCGTCACTCTTGCTGTCCTTGCCCGTGATTTGTCTCTTGTGATACGCTACAGTTATCCGCCAAGATTTAAGAGCCTTTCCAGAGCTAATGTTCGAGACGACTCAACTTGGCCTCACTTCAGAGCTTATTGAAGTGGGGGAAAGAAAAAAACCCTTATTTTCTTTATGGCTCTCTAATTCATTGTTGGTAACCTATTTTCTTAGAGTCCCCCAGAAGACTCTGACTCAATCTATAAATATTTCTGCAAGTTCATTGAAAGTCATTTTGTAAAACCCCTGGACACTGTCTGGGTTGTCTTTACTCCCTGCAGTGAGGGTCTGCTCTTTTCTTATCCTAGTTTCCCCTTCTGCTGTCAGCAAGTAGCAGTTGACGAGGCGGTAAACCTTTTCCGCCCCTTAATGATGTCGGTGAAAAGTGCAACACAATTAAAGCAAGCAAGCAGCGGAATTCAATACCCAAGACGGGGACTTGGCTTTCTTTTAAATCCGGCACACAGGTGATCGTTTTTATAAAAGGAAAGGTTGGAACCTGGGTCTTCTGGATATGACACTGGTTAGCCAGCAGCTTTCCTCTGCATGCAACTGCCATGTCTGGCTTATTAATTACACAAGAGTGACCTCGAAACTGCTCCTCGGTGCGGCCAAAGTCGCCGCCTCGAGCAGTTTCAACGTTTCACTTCCAATCTTAACGTTGCTTTTATTGCTCGTTCCTTGACCAAACATCTTTTGCCTTACCGTGGGCTAGAAATGGGTTTTCTACAAGATTCGTGGTTCCCTTTGCAGACTTGTGACAATTTCTCAACGTGTCAAAGGTCGAGTATACTGACAAGCCAATGATTTTTAAATGGAATAAAGGAGTGAAGAATTGTGGGAAATATTTTAAACTCTTAGGCAGACACCATGGTCTCTATTTCTCCTTGGTAATTGTTTTTATCCTGGTTATGGTTACACACACACACACACACACGGAGACTCAATAACACCTGTACCCTAAAGGACAAAAAAAAAAAACGAAACAAAAGAACCTGTGTATGTCTTAATAGAGCGATTTTAGCTGCAAGCAACAACAGTAGAAAACTAAACTCAAGCAAAGAGATGAAAGTTTTGTACACGTCTGTTTGGCTCAGTCACTGCAATATTCACATCTCTGGTGTACCCGTGGAACGATGAGACGGTTTAGCGTTTTTGTTGTGTTTACGCTTCTGTTTTCATGAGCCCCGACTCTCAGAACCGGATGTCTTGCAGAATTTCTCCAGAACAATCAGGATTCAGTTGTTGTTGTTGTTTCAAACAGTGTCAGGATTGCAAGATAGTTGCTTCCTCACCCACACTACCGGTTGTTTAGTGCCTTGACTGTGAGTAGGTTGGAGGGGATATATTTGGATTTTGCGCCCTTAAAACCGGACACAGGATAATCTGGGAAAGCCATCGTTTAAAAACCGGACTAAAATTGGGACACTTTTCGCGACCGTCGGGAAGGGCGACAAAACTGACCTGATTATTTCTAGTGCAGGGGTTCTCATACTTTTTGCAGCCATTTTCCCCCACCAAACTGAGTATAACTACATGTTATTGATGAAAAAGAGAAACTTTCTTTTCTTTAACCAAAGTCACAGATTCTTAGACTTCATGCATCTCTGTGCATGTTGTTTATGTTGCTCTACAGCACTAGCAATAATCTTTGTTCTGAATAATATGTTTAAAGCCTTATTCCGCTCAAGCACGCTAATCATCATTGGGAGCACAAAGTGCTTTTAATTGTACCTGGTCTTGAGAGCGATGTGTGTAAACCCTGGAGAAAGGAAGTGGATGTGTCTCAATTCTGAGGGCTCCCAGAACTGGAGTGCTCTCATGTACGACATTTCTCCTCAGCATTGATTATTAAACACTAAACAAATTATTTTGATGTGTACAACGATGTATTAGATTCTTACTGAAGCCGTAGAGCTTTTTATTTCTGACCTTTCCAGTGGCAAAACACATTAAATTGACATTGAGTGAGTTGCTTTTAATGGATTAAACTTGGTTCAAGTAAGTAAAAAACAAACCAAAAAAAGTGTGTGTGTGAGAGAGAGAGAGAGAGTGAGAGAGAGTGAGAATGCTATTCTAAAAGCTTTTGCAACCTTTTTTGGGGGTTGTCCTTGCGTACATTAGAATATATATCAGACTATAATTGGGAAAACTCATATATTCTTTATTGGCAATATGTATGAGGCAGAACTCTTCTCGAAATATAGGATGAGAGGAGGATGAGAAATTATCCATACTTTCTGTAAAATAATACACATGGATCAGGCATAACATTATGACCACCTGCCTAATATTGTGTTGGTCCCCCTTTTGCTGCCAAAACAGCCCTGATCTGTCCTGCACTGTGTATTCTGACACCTTTCTATCAGAACCAGCATTAACTTCAGCAATTTGAGCAACAGTAGCTCGTCTGTTTTATTGGATCACACATTTATTGCATCAATGACCACTGCAGACCGGGAACACCCCACAAGAGCTGCAGTTTTGGAGATGCTCTGATCCAGTGGTCTAGCCATCACAATTTGGCCCTTCATCAAACTCACTCAAATCCTTGACCATTTTTCCTGCTTCTAACACATCAACTTTGAAGACAAAGTGTTCACTTGCTACCTAATATATCCCACCCATATATATATATATATATATATATATATATATATATATATATATATATATATATATATATATATATATATATACACACTATATTACCAAAAGTATTCGCTCACCCATCCAAATAATCAGAATCAGGTGTTCCAATCACTTCCATGGCCACAGGTGTATAAAATCAAGCACCTAGGCATGCAGACTGTTTTTACAAACATTTGTGAAAGAATGGGTCGCTCTCAGGAGCTCAGTGAATTCCAGCATGGAACTGTGATAGGATGCCACCTGTGCAACAAATCCAGTCGTGAAATTTCCTCGCTCCTAAATATTCCACAGTCAACTGTCAGCTGTATTATAAGAACGTGGAAGTGTTTGGGAACGACAGCAACTCAGCCACGAAGTGGTAGGCCACGTAAACTGACGGAGCGGGGTCAGCGGATGCTGAGGCGCATAGTGCGAAGAGGTCGCCAACTTTCTGCAGAGTCAATCGCTACAGACCTCCAAACTTCATGTGGCCTTCAGATTAGCTCAAGAACAGTGCGCAGAGAGCTTCATGGAATGGGTTTCCATGGCCGAGCACGCCGCCACTGGACTCTAGAGCAGTGGAGACGCGTTCTCTGGAGTGACGAATCACGCTTCTCCATCTGGCAATCTGATGGACGAGTCTGGGTTTGGCGGTTGCCAGGAGAACGGTACTTGTCTGACTGCATTGTGCCAAGTGTAAAGTTTGGTGGAGGGGGGGATTATGGTGTGGGGTTGTTTTTCAGGAGCTGGGCTTGGCCCCTTAGTTCCAGTGAAAGGAACTCTGAATGCTTCAGCATACCAAGACATTTTGGACAATTCCATGCTCCCAACTTTGTGGGAATAGTTTGGAGCTGGCCCCTTCCTCTTCCAACATGACTGTGCACCAGTGCACAAAGCAAGGTCCATAAAGACATGGATGACAGAGTCTGGTGTGGATGAACTTGACTGGCCTGCACAGAGTCCTGACCTCAACCCGATAGAACACCTTTGGGATGAATTAGAGCGGAGACTGAGAGGCAGGCCTTCTCGTCCAACATCAGTGTGTGACCTCACAAATGCGCTTCTAGAAGAATGGTCAAAAATTCCCATAAACACACTCCTAAACCTTGTGGACAGCCTTCCCAGAAGAGTTGAAGCTGTTATAGCTGCAAAGGGTGGACCGACATCATATTGAACCCTATGGATTAGGAATGGGATGTCACTTAAGTTCATATGCGAGTCAAGGCAGGTGAGCGAATACTTTTGGCAATATAGTGTATATCGGTGGGATATATTAGGTAGCAAGTATGTGTATATAATATATATGTGTGTGTGTGTGTGTGTGTGTGTGTGTATATATACATATATATACTACCAGTCAAAAGTTTGGACCCACCTTTTAATTCAATGTTTTTTGTTTAGGGATTTATTTTCTACATTCTAGAACAATACTGGAGATTTCAAAACTATGAAATAACACACATGGACTTAAGTAATC